>NC_143013.1:245259903-245489903 GCF_055824585.1 Amblyomma mixtum
GTTTTATAACACAACGGCGGTCGGCTGTCGATATTGCACCGTACCGTGGGATATTAAGGTTCGAAAACATCTCCCACAGCGTCACCAGAAGTAAATGGCAAGGATGCTCGAAGACAGCATAAGTGCACTTCTTTCTCTGTTTATCGACGGAGTTATAAAGAACTACGTTGAAAACGAGTGCTTACATTCATGTAAGAATGCAGTACTATACTACTAAAAGCAAGAGCAATACAAATGAAATTGTCGTCATAAAAACACATGTTATGTATATATAAAAGCGTACTGTGGAAATGCACATCCACACAAAAAGTAAATGCGATACAAATTGCGAAGATACGGGGAAATGCAAATGACGAGACAAGAGGCCCGAGAGTAACTGGCCTTCAGTTTGCTACGAGTCGCCCCGCAAGGCAGGCTGTGAGTGCCATGAAACAGTTGGCGTGCCTCACTCCAAGGCTTACAGAAGAAAAAAAAAAAAGCTGAAAAGAGTAACAGTAAGAACAATAAGAACATAAACACTGCAATATAATGTGACGCGCAAATCATAGGGAAGCGATATACGCCCTTCTCATATCGCTGGCTGTGAAGTTTTGTCCATACAGGTGAGAGCAGAACACAGCCTTCAATTCAAAAAGGGCAAAACAATCTTCGGAAGAGGTCGCTCAATAATGTGGTAGAGCGAGGCAAACTAAGATGAACGCGGCAAAAGGTGGGAACGCTACTGAAAATGTGTGCAATCAAGGCCCATGGTTCAAGCTGCATGCCTGTGCACGGCAAAACTGATGACTGTCTCGCATCGCACCATAACTTGCCTCGCGTGGCTCACTTGCACTGTGAACCATGTGCGATTGAAATTAGCGTTTATGAGCATGAGGGTAAAAAAAACGCATGTGACAAGAATATATTACTGAAGTTTATTGCAACAATACAATACGCATTTGTGTGTCGATGACCCCCATGCAACGCCCTTTATTCTTGAAACTACGGCGGGCACATTGCGGCCAGCTTGTTGGGTAGAACAGTGACCCTGCTCTGCTACGGGCATGCGGAGGCCATTTCGCCGAGCAGAGAGCGTGTGTACTGGAGGCGCAGTAGCAATTTTGGTGGACAGCCTTCCTGAAGTGTCTTGAGCCGGTAAGTGTGGAAAAGACCGTCGGCGTCGATGTATGTAACCGCGGCCATCAAGGGACAGAGAATAAGCTTCGTGTGGTCCTGGAAAAAGTTAACCTGCGGAGGAGGAGTATAATGAAAAGTAGAGTTGCTGCTGTAGGCATTGATGAAAAAATTTTGTTGATTTTGATCACTGAAAGTTAGAATAAATAAACAAAATTTCACCACTTCGCCTCTAGTCCTGGGTTGCCTAGTGCGCCCGCTTCAGCTCAACTTTGCGCAGTGCGCTAGACGATTTTGTGCAAACGAATGGCTTCATGTTAACCGATGAGATGTTAGCAAATGGTATCTTGTTAATCAATGACAACATGCTAACTATTAGCATCGTGTTAGTCAACGGCACTAACGCTGGTTTCATACTGACAAATTTCGGGGAAAGTAAAAGAAACAACTTTACGAAAACATCTGTGGAAACATCGTGCGCTGCTCTCGACAAAAGTTGCTATACGCAGAGACAACGGCTGTCTTGATTTCATATATAACTTATTTGGATTGGTCGGCTGGTAGCTTTATGTGGTTTAACTTTCCAAAGCAACTCAGGCTGCGAGTAATGACGTAGTCCATCCGGATGATTTCCGCCACCTGGAGTTCTTTAACGTGCACTGTCATCGCACAGCACACGCGTGCCTGCAGCATTTCGCCTCCATCGAAATAGAAGCGCCGCGACCAGGATTGAACGCACGCCTTTCGGATCAACAGCCGAACACAACCACCACCTAGCCACTGTAGCGTCTGAGTGTGTGGAATGGGAAGCAGGGCACCACAACTGAGGTCTAGCAAGGGTTCTCTAAAATAAACGTTATAATGCCAGTTTTTGAACAAAAATGCAGGATCTCCTTGTCTATTTAAAAGAATGTTTGCCTGAGAAGCAACTACATATACATGGGGTGGTCCCCATACACATGGGGACGAACCAAACCGCCCCTTATCGGAAATAAATGCGTCGCCGTTTATAGCCCCTTAGATTTCATTGTTCTCTCTCGAGCTTTCAAATACGATATCGGAGTGAATTTTTTTCTCTTGGCTTCTGCTCAGAATTCCGTTCGGGCTTTAAGCCGCCTACCAGCAAAACGTCTTCATGAAAAAGACCGCGATTGTTATCAAGAAAAAAGGCGCGGACTGTTAAGCTCCGTGTTAAGCGTATAGCGCGATGCCGTTAATGCGTAAATGCCCATATACGCGGAATTGGTAATTTTTTACTTCATATTCATAGATCGCTGAGGGTCCTCATGCCACTCCTGGTGCAGTAGTGCAGCGGTTAAGCGATGCCCGGCGTCGTCGCTGTTGTCGTGGCTGTGTTTGAAAAAGCCACTGCCAAGGCAGTGACTCCGTCAGGTGCCGGTTTCCAACCCAGCCACCGGTGGGGCTTTGTGAGACCGAGGTTGCCGTTCTAATGCAACCCTTCGCGACCAACGGCTAATTTCGCTGCCAACTGCCGTGGTGGTTAGCGTGTGATGACGTCACTAATTTCGCTGCCAACTGCCGTGGTGGTCAGGGTGTGATGACGTCACAACTTCACGTGACCGAGGCAAGAGGTGGGCCACCCGCTTCTTTGGCGATTTTTCGCTCACGCCACCGACGACGACGGGCCTTCTGCTGGACAAGACTCTTAAGGCTATTGCGTTAAAACCAGCGGTGGTGTACTTTGGGCAAAGAGAGCGAACGCCTTTATCCCTACCTGTACCGTCCCGTTAGTCAGGTAGAAGGAGATGGCCTGGCGGGTGCGTAGCAATGAACCCAGGTAAGGCAGCCTAACAAGGTTGTCACAGTCACGCGGACTGACGTGTTCGCCAGTCTTTAGCAGACTCTTCATGAAGGTCAAGAAGTACTTCAGCAGTGTGGTTTTTTTTTCTAGTGGCGAAGGGTACTCTTCTAAAGTATGGTAGTACTCAAAGCCGCCCTCGTCCACATACATCATACTCCTGGAAAAAAATATGTGGAAGCGTCACCGATGAGGATACTGCGGAAAGATGCACATTTCCAGCCTCCCGGTGTTCTTAAAAGAAAGGAGATTGAAAATTTTACCCCTGAACGGTAAGGAAAAATGGCCTTCATTAAAAACTCCACACGCCGTGCTTCAGAAAGCCCGATTCCGGAAGCAGCGATTGCCGGTTCATTTGAAATTATTCAACAGGATCTCCAGCCAGTATTATGATGCAGTGGTCAGCTTATTCTTACAACTGCCTCAATTGTAAATGAACGAGTCAACTGATCTCTTCGTGCCTGCCTGTTGTTCTCTGTTTTGTAGCGTATAACCAGCTAAGACGCCAGACATGGGGCTAAGTTCGTTTGTTGCATTTAAAGACCCGAAGGTGCTGAAAGTGAGTCTGAAACATTTGATTCCTTTAGAAAGCGGTATACACATGGGAGATCTACAATCGCATACAATGTGTTCGTTCTAGGAAGAGTAAAATTGCTTTTTCTCGTTGTTTCATGTCCTAAGCAAGCATTTAAAATGAAGTTTACTGTGACCATGTGTACGAATTTTTCAGGGGCATGTTTGTTTTGTTTAATTACCAACATGTGGTGTGCACGGTGTGTGTTCATTGTGAAGGCGGCGCAAAATGATTTAGATGAAACGTTCTTGACGTCTACATCGTTGCCAGTCACCTAAGGTAAGCTCTACTAGGTGGATGTCATCGCTGTCCCACTTATAACCTGCCTTTTGCTTCTTGCCTAACGTTCTATTAAATTCATGCACTATTAGTAGGTGATATTTACTTCCTGGAGATCTATTTTTGCTTGTCCAGCAATACGTCCACTCATTCCTTCCAGCTGATTGTCGCCCGATGCGAGGTTACGGTATCAGATATTGTAGGTTAAGAGACAGCATCACACGCCGATATCAAGTAACCAACACCATTTCCGCTAGGTAAAATGAGTTGTACCTTTGCCGAGCGGCCCATTTCTGGGCGTAATTTGAATCTGTTACACAGGAAAAAGCCGCCGCTTTCACGACAAAGCAGTAACTCTCGTCTGACGTTCTCTCGTTTGGCGTCCCTCGCAACGAGGAAAGTCTAGCGCACATGTTCGAAAAAATAAAAGCGCCTACAGAACGTGTATGGTGTGGTTGCACTGAACGACGACGGCCGGCCTGCGAAACGGCAAGACGCAAACGCTGCGTGATAGCATCCGATTTCTATGGCAAAGAGATATTTCCTCTATGTCGTTCCTGCCGGCGAAGTATCGCTGCTTGGTTGATAGAAGACGCAGCGATCACAGGCTAGAACTGGAAGAACGGGAGTGGTATTTGGGCAATGGTGTACAGTGAGTTTCCCATGGTATGCACCACGCTCGGGACCAACCATAATGTGGTGGTTTGTCTTCGTGCTGCGGCAGTTGTATTATCGGTTCGGCTTTGTTTATTGCGGTTTAACGTCCCAAAGCAACTAAGGCTATGAGGGACGCCGTAGTGAAGGGATCCGGAAATTTCGACCACCTGGGGTTCTTTAACGTGCACTGACATCGCACAGCAAACGGGGCTGTAGGATTTCGCCTCCATCAAAATTCGACTTCCGCGGTTGGGATCGAACCTGTGTTTTTCGGGCCAGCAGCTGAGCGCCTTAACCACTGAGCCACCGTGGCAGCTGCTGTATAACTGATAATATCAGGGGTCCATTCAGGGGTTGGTCTGTGTTTGAGGGTTTTAGGGCTTTTAGTACGATCTGCGAGTTAATGTGAATAACACTTCTCTCCATATTTTTCTGTATTTTCTGGAGAGCATCATTCATTGACAGCGTAGCATTCGACCTTAGAAATGATGGGCATTGTAGTGGGCTACTTTCTCCCACTTTTTTTCAAATGAAAACTTTATTGCGAGAACAGGTAATACGCACAAACACTGTTTGGACCGATAGCTATAAAAGCTAGTGGCCGTTCCAATGCAAAAATTACTTGCAGTTTTATGGAGTTCTGTCTTTGGACAGTCTGCATAAAAAAATAGAGTGGACACTTAAACCACGCCTTAAGAGAATGACGCGATAGCTTAATGGGTTAATACCCATACATGCAGTATATGGTCATTCTCTGCTTAGCATTCACAGGTCCCTGGGAGTCCTCATACCCCCCTGGTACCGTATGCCATTATTAAGCGATGCGCCACTGCCCTGCGATGAGGTGCCAGCACCGATGGACTTGTTCGACCTAGGTTGCTCCCGCCGAACAACCTCTAGCGACAAAGCATTGATTTAACTGCCACCTGCTACGGTGCGCAGTTTGCTCACATATGGTGGGCAGGTTGTTATAACGCCACAAGGTCACGTAACCTATGTGGCCCACCTACTTCTTAGGTTGCTTATTTGGGGATTTCGCGTTGATTTTTTGCTCAGGGTCAACAACACCGACGAGGCTGAAGGTGAAGCCCTATTTTATGTTACACGACCTCCTTAACGTTATCGAGTTAACATGGTGTAATTCTCAGAATTTATCTATAAAGTTCAGTGTTCTTGTGGGGTTTGTTTTCTGCCGAGCAGTGCCAGTGAAATCACATACCCGATGCAGGTCGTATCTTGAAAGGCAGTGGGTTAAGTTCATGCGCGATACGTTGCAGTTTATTGAGTAAGTACAGTTCGAGGCATGCGTCTTGAAACCGTACTAGCAACGTTGCGACTGATGTTTGTTTATTAGAATATATCTTCGAGGGAAATCAGCGATAATGAGGTAGCATAGAAGTCTCGGCAGTACCGTATTTCAACGATGTACGCACATGAGAGCTTGGTTCTGTCTACACGGAGCGGTTCATTAGTTTCTATGTAAAATATATTTATGGGTGATGTCTTTAATGAGAGACGCCAATCTGAGTTGTACCCGGGGACCAGATATTTTAACTATGAATGGCTGGCTGAGCCATATGTTATGCGCCCATAATATAAATGCAAAGAGATGCTCGCCAGAGATTGGTAAATATGTAACAAGCATGCCCACTGAAATCCACACGATTTTCGCTGCAGCACTTTTAGGAAATTTAGATGAGCAAGGTTCCGGGCAAGTTGGTAATGCATTTAAAAGGAAGAAACAGCATGAAGAAACACGAACACATGAAGAACCGACACACACACGAGCGCTGTTTCACCTCTGACTCAAGAAATAAACAGCGCTCGTGTGTGCGTCGTTTCTTGGTGTGTCCGTATTTCTTCGAGCTATTTCTTACTTCTAATTGAAATTTAGATTTCGGGTGGCTTCAGCTTTAGGGAACTCATGGGGCTCAGGAATGTCAGTTTCCTAGCGAAAATTGTGCCTAAATTCTTGTGCTCAGACTATGGTAGTGTAATTTCATTTAGGTGCTATGTGGGATAAGTTTCCATGTCTCGTCTGAGCCAGAAAAAAACAGCGCAGACTTTTCTGGCAAACATTGAACACACTTCTGTCTCCTGCAACCAGACCAGCTTCTTAACGTCAGACAGTTTGTCTTGAAGAGCTTGACCACAGCCGTTCCATCCGCGAAATAACATTGGAAGGGTCACTTAAGCTTCATCGCTGTGGTGCGATGCGATAGCTTTAATGGCTTAATTCTCATATACGCGGAAACTTTCATATTTTGCTTCACACTTATAGGTCTTTGGCAGTCATACGACTGCTGGCGCACTGGTGCAGCGGTGCAACTGCACGGGCACAGAGAGAAACTTACATTTCATTGTTGAGCAGGATGAGGCGCGTGTCGTCATTGAACAGCACGCCTATGCTGCTGTCGCATAGTTGGTATCCGATGCCGTACTTCTCGGTGTAGTCCGCCCATTTGCTCACCCAGAAGACTGGCGTGGAGGCAGGGTCCTCCGCCTCGTCAGGGCGTTCGAAGCAACGCTCGGGCGGCTCTGCTCGAAACAGCTGCTGCAGGAGACTCTGGAGCTCTTCGAGGTGATGTTGTCGATGCACTCCTCGTTGTATCGGGGTCAATATATCTGCTTGAGATGGCGCTTGAGCTTCCTTGAATCCTGCGGCTGCACCGTCGGAGGGAAAGTCCACCAAGTCGAATAAATCAAAGAAGTCCAGCAAGCCCAACAAAGCAATGCTGACAGCTGCGCGTGTGCCCTTCACTCAAGGTGAAATCATGACCATTTAGGCAGCGCTTTATTGCAGACAGAGAACCCCTGAAACCTTAGGGTAAAACAGTGCGCAACAACGGAAGGGAGTACACAATCGTGGACAGCGGGTGGAGCTTAGTTGTGTAGGGCGGTGGTAATGACAACAACACTGCCATCAGTTTGCACACTATTAGAGACACCCGGCTGAACAAGCGAACAAAAACGGGTTACGATGCGATTGGGTTAGCGTTCCCTGAATCCATTTGCACGAATGATAATTCGGGTACCTTTTTTTAGTGAGAGTAAGAAAACCGACAAGAATGAGTGCGAAAAGATCATGCAGCTTCCAGGCAAGAAGAAGACGGCGAGCATGGCAATTTGTTCTCACTGTGGCCAGGTGCTGCCAGCATCGCAACTTCTGTTGTGTGCAGGCGCCCGTGTAGAATAAGCCCTCGCTTTTCAACATCCCTTCATCCCCCCCCCCCCCCTCCTTCTTTCGCTTGTATATGATGTAAGTAATGGTGGAGTTGAGAACATGCACTTCACTTCAGACACGAATGGTTACGATATATTTTACCGACACTTTTTAAAGCACCTGCAAAGCTATTTTTACAGTTTTTACAGAAAATTTACCTGAGTGCTACTAATGTAATGTTACAGGTCCGCGATAAGAAAAAGGCATAATTTTGGCACTTCCCAGATTGATCCGCGATAGCAAGTTTAGCGTGAAGCCCGCATGCGTGCATACAATGTTTCCTTCGTCGACGTCAGGCAGCAAATTTTCTACTCCCAATCAATTTCAAAGCGACAGACGTGCCATATGCGGAATCTGGCCAGGACAGCCATCTGATTTCGTATCTAGACAAATGGGCAAGCTCTACTTTCAGTGCGCAAAAGAGGGCTAACAACAAATGTTACGCACGCTGCTCTGACTGCGGGTTTTGCGCCGGCTTTGCCTCCTTTTCGGGTCGCTTCTTCATGGGAGTCACCTTGGCCTCCAGCTCTGGAAAAGCAGAGTCGTGCGACGGAGGTTGTGCTTAGGTGAAAGGTCCGATATGCCATACGTACGATGCTTTACGGTCTATCTACATCCCCATTTAATACTAGGCAATAATAAAAAGTGCCTGAAAAACTTTTGCCTTTGATGCGCACATCGTTCTTGGTCTATGACAGCTTGTTTTGGCATGAGTTAAAATACTTGCTTCAGTAAGACCGCGAGAACGTTCAAGGGAACCAGGAAGGGAAATTTTTGAAGAATATGCAGGAAAAAATAGATGCTTAAAATACACTACCAAATTTGAACGTAACCTTGATAAAAACGACTTCAAGTCTTCATTAAGGTGGTGTGCCCTTACCAAGACGATCGCCAAGTAGGACAGGCACACCAATCACATGCACTAGGTCCACGAAGTAGATGCATTCCTTTATAAACTCATAAAACCGTATTCATAGTGCTACGGAGACCGTCCATGAGAACGTCCATGAAAAGATTAACTGACGTGTCATTCACACAGTCGTGCCCCTTCTTGTCATGAGCCGTGGCTGAAGGAGATAAAGATACTTGGCAGAGGTGGTGATAAGACGGCACGTGAATTATTAGACTGTGTGAGTGACACGTCAGTTAATCTTTTGCAGGCAGAATACAGATACCTTGAGCACGCATTGTGATATGACGATCTGTTTCTTTACTGCGCATGTCTCGTTTTATGTATATATTTTCGCTCTCTTATCTGCGAACAAATCAGATGAAGTTAGCGCCTGTCCTGTGTGTTCCTCCTCTTGTGTGAGTGTTCCGGTGCGCTTGAATTCATTTCAATATAAACCTTTGAGGTGTGGGCCACCATAATAACAGATTGCGACCCGGCATGATAGAGTACACAGTTGCGACCTTGGTTGTGAACGTCTAGGGCTCCGCGACCATCATTTTGCCGAGGCGCGCGCGTACGTTGCGTTTATCTGCATATTCTGTATTGTGTCGGACGACGAAGGAAGCTTCTTTTGTCGTTTGCGTTATAGACGGTACTGTTCGTCAACTCACCACGTTGTGCGTTTCTTTCCGACAAAGGCCGACGGCCGTCAGTGGTCACGGTGGCATTAAGAGTGTCAAAGCGCGGAGGTGTGACCAGGCAGGACGTAGGCAGGTGCGATGGTAGAGGCCCTATAAACAGAAGAAACAGGAAAATGAATAACTTCTTCGCCGCGCTGTGTGGCGAGATAAATTCTGCATACCAGTGGTTTTGGTGCAAAGCAACAATGCCTACACAAACAAAGAAGCAAGTAATTTATCACCTGCCTGGAAAAAGTCGGGAGCACTGATAGCTGTAGCGATTGGGCACCTCCGCTATTAATACAGCAGCACCGTCGCTCGTGCGTCCTTCCACAAGGCTTCCACAGACGCGTTTTTCTCCAGCTCGACTACCCAATGCTGATGTTTTATGAGTGTCGTGTTCATTAACCTGCTTGGATACCGTATAACCAACGTGATGACCCATAAAGAAGCCTTTTACTTTAGCTGGCAAGTTCATTTTCAATTCGCTGCAGTCAACACAAAATTTGAGGATCATAGCTGCTTTCCCTTTCCGAGCCAGTCTAGGTCATGACATTATGTATAACAGCTCGATTTTGAATAAAAGTGTACACGAAATCTAATCTCGAACGTATGGATTCACATCTGAAAAGGATCCTTGCTAGTAGTTGATGTAAGTAAGGAATAAAATTCGTGAGCGTTCGATCGAAGACGTCCTAACCTGGGCACGGCCACTGCTGGAAAGGTTTCCATTCCAGCCGCATAGCCGAATATGCTACCACGTTTCATAAACGTTCCAGCTTCACTGTATATAATCAATCCACATTCTCTCTTCTATGTTAGCTATTCTGTTACACAGCGTATAATACGTTTCATAGTGCGATTTTTTTTGTATCTTATGCTGTTACTCACACTCTTTCTTGCCGTGTCATCGCCTTCCTTTTGGCTGCGATCGTTCCCTACATCATCCTTTGTACACAGGGTTAGCGAATTGATGTGGGGTTACAGCAAGAACACTCCAGCATAAAAGGTGGCTGCAATGATTGAGGAATAAAGAAAAGAAATATACCTCCGGTAATGAAAACATCTTCCAGGATGGCGTTGATGCTTGGCCTCTTTCCTGGTTCCCTCTGAAGCATCCTGAGGATAAGGTCACGTGCTGAGGCGCTCACCGTGTAAGGGATGCGGTACCTGTTCTGTCTGATGAGGGCATACGTTTCAGCGGCGGTTGGAGCCTCGAACGGAGTGTGGCCCACAAGCATTGCGTACCTGCAGAGAACAGCTGCACTGCAGTCACTCACGCCACTCTGCTTCTTTAGCTGTACAACAGCCACGCATTTCGCGTCCGCCTTAGGCTAGAAAGCCAGCAAATGTAAGAACTGAAAGCAAGCATCGCTCGCATAAACTGCTGTATATCAAAGAGAATAACAGTTTCTGAAGCATAAAGAGGCCAGTGTATTAATTTTAGAGCAGAGGTCTTCATATGCAGGCACCATTGCTTCGGTGTCTCTGAATGTCCCCTCCTTTAGTCAAGCTTTCTTTTCATGACTGTGTGCAAGACTGCCCTCTGTCTCAATATGTTTCATTTATACTAAATGTTTTGTTTCAGAAAAGTTATGCAGTTCTTTAGGAAAGAGCTTTAAGATGTGGAATAACATAAAAGAAACTCTTTCTCTCTTTCTCAACGGACTGGTGACCTGGCTTTTGGGCAGCTTTCTCAGCAGGCTTCAAGCATTTGCGAAATGAAGTAGCTAAAGTACTATTATTATTATTAATAATTATCCGTGATCAGCGCCTGCGGAAACCAGAGAGCTCACGTGATCTAGGCGGCCTAACTACGTGCAAACAGACATAAAACTTATCAAAAGGTTTCTATTCGAAAACCCCATCTAGCGGCTCCTGCAATTACATGTGCCTTGCATAACTGCTCAATTAATTGCAGTGCATTCTTGATAAAAACTGCATCTTGTTTGAAATTTTTAGGAAACCTTTTAAGAGAGCTGCACAGTATTTCGGAAAGAGTGATGAGGCCCATAGACGTAAAAGACTCACAAGATGCATCCGATCGACCATACGTCGACCTCAAAGCTGTGTCCCCTTTTTGACAGGACCTCCGGTGCGATATAGCTCGGAGTTCCACAAAAGGTCTTTTTGCGCTCGTGCCCGAGGCCAACGCGGGTCGCGAGACCAAAGTCTGCCACCTTGAGCTCCATCTCTTCGTTGAGTAGCAGATTGCCCAGCTTCAGGTCTCTGTGGATCACACGCTGCTCCTTCAGGTATCGGCAGGCCAGTAGAAGCTGGCGCATGAAGTATCGGGCCTCGCCTTCCGTCAGTGTTAACCGCCGCCGTTGCATTTCCATGAGCGACTGGAAAATAAAGCAGAAAAACGGTTTGCAGCTAGCTCCGCAATCGCATTCAACCCGGCGATCTTGACGAGTGAAGGAATTTGGCTCTGAATGAATGCTCATAGCGAGATCCAACAAACGAACAAGATAACTTTAAGTAAGCCAACGCTACAACCATGCGTGGAATCGTCGCCTTCCATAAGCCTCAGGCGGCCGTTCTCGAGCCCAATTACACGTGGGCAGAACATCTGCGGTCCTCAAGCTACTATATTCATGCACCCATGCCTACCTACTCGTCACGGATCCCCGCCGATCGCGTACTGAGGATGGCACCAATAACTACATGAAAGACCTGAGGGGATTTTTAAGATCTGGGTTAAGGGTATGACGTGATAGCGTAATTTGGTTAATGTCCATAAATGCGCAATTGGTGGACTCCTGCCTTACATTCATACATGTAGCTGGGAGTGCTCATGCCATTCCTGGAGCAGTGCGGCTGCGCTTAAGCGATGCTCCACGGCTTCGACCACTGCACCGGCAGGTGGCTGCTTGAAACTAAGCCAGCGGTGGTGATTTTGAAACAAGTGGCGCACAAACTCTCGCGACAAGTTATTAACTGCCGCCAGCTACGGGGGGCAGGTTGTAATTACGTCACAAGGAAACGGGATCTAGGTGGGCCGCTACGCTGCTTCATTGGGGATTTTTGGTCACGCCGCTGTCGCCGAAGATAGCGCCGAGTTTTCTCGTGAATGGGAATCTGAACGTTATCACTTTATGATGCAGTGCACGCATGGCATGATTTGAGTAGCAAGTGCGTATGTCAGGAAAAATATTATTATTGTTTCCAAAAAGCGAACAAAAGATTAGAGAGGACACTTAAGCTCCGCCTTGAGGGAATGACGCGATAGCCTAATGGATTGATGCCCATATATGCAGGATTGTTCATTACATACTTAACATTCATTGATCCCTACAAGCTCTCATATCACTCCTGGCGGTGGCCTGTCCTGCGATGGCAGGCGCTGCCAACTGTGGAGCTTGTGGCACGAAGGTTGCTCTTGCCGAGCAACATCTAGCGAAGAACCAATATAACTGCCGCCTGCCACGATGCCCACTTTGCACACAGTGCGATGGGAAGGTTGTGATGATGCCAGAGGGGACACGCCCTAGGCGACCCGCCTGCCTCCTCGGTTACTTCTCTGGGGATTTTGCGTGGATTTGTAGCTCACGGTCAACGACACCGACAGCGACGCTGGTTGTTGTGCAACAAGAGATCCTCAGTGCTGTCGCGTTAAAAGCTCCGCTTAAATTCCTCACTCATCTACATTTATGCGATGTAGTGAATGTATGTCTGTGTATCTCTGATAAAATGAAGCGTCCAATGTAGTCTATTTGAAGGCCAAAAGGTTGCAACGGTGGGAGGAGGGTTAGAAGGATTTCACTTGTGCTCGCGCGCCAATGTTTAAAGTGCTACTTTTTTGGCGATATTTCCAGCTAAGAATCTAACAACTTGTCATAACTCTACTATTGCTTTCTCTTCTACAATTGTGTAAAAGGTAATATGTGTTATAAAATATAGTCAGCAAATTTTGTTTCTCGAGTTTCCCGATCTTTGGGCTCAAAACAGATGTGGTTTAATTTGACAGCTTCATCGCATAGTTCGGGGATGGATCTACCGTGTTTCCCAAGTATAAAGGTTTGTTTAAGATGTGTACGTCCAATTAGAAGGGAACTTAAGACGGCTTCAATAAAGCGCTTTTCGCGCTGACGCAGCTTAAATTCGCAGATGATCGGTTTTGTGAGGTGCAGTTTGTAATTGAGTTCATTACCCCAAGGTGACTGCCGTTTTTTTTCACTGTTTACTCTCGGCCAACTTCAACCATTAGCTATATGAATAACAGCGTGAAAGCACGATAGGACGGGGATGAGACAAGCGACAGGACAAGCCCTTGTCCTGTCCCTTGTCTCGTACTCGTCCTTTCATGCTTTCATGCTGTTGTTTCCAAGTAACTGTAAGTACCAACATTCCCAAGCCTATCAACCTTTCAAAATATCCTCGTGCAAAGCATTTACTTCGTCTAATTTATTTTCGTGAACCCTTGCACCACACATGCCGGCTCTTTCGTTACCGGATATGCTGAACCGGATGTGTGGACATGGCTCAGAACCAAGCATAATTTTAATTTTACCCGGATCTTTTGGCTGTAGCAATATTGTGGATGATATCTCCTATTAATGGTTGGACTGCGTTTATGGAGTGTAGCGCTTTTTGGAATGTGTAGTGATTGGTTTAGTTTGGTTTATTGGGGTTTAACGTACCAAAGCGACTCAGGCTATGAGAGACGCCGTAGTGCAGGGCTCCAGAAATTTCGACCACCTGGGGTTCTTTAACATGCACATACATGGCACAATACACGGGCCTCTAGAATTTCGTCTCCATCAAAATTCAGCTGCCGCGGCCGGGATCTAACCCGCGTCTTTCTGGCCAGGAACGTGTAGTGAGTCAGTGCATATGATAAAGTACTTAGACTACAGATTCAGTGATGAAAAGACGAAAACAAGGCAACTTTGCACAGTGGTGAACACCCAACGAGGAAGAAATGAACATGCTCAGGGAAAATTCGTACCCTCCTGTTGCACAGTTCCAGGATGATGTAAACGTTCTTTTCGTCCTCGAAGCAGGTTTGGAAGGCGACAATGTGCTCATGGTTTAGCGTCTTGTGGATTTGGATCTCTTCGGTCACCTGCGCCCATCAAACACAGCGTGTGAAGGATTATGAGATATCGTTGCACAGAGAAGAAAAAGGTAGGGTGAAGCAGGCAAGCGTCATGGACAGTTTGATGAAGGAAGGACGCAGGCTGTCCTACGTCGAGAGAAGGCTAGCGAATGCTTATCGAGAGGACATCGCTGACAAGAGCAGCGTGCTTAGATGGATTAAGAAATTTAAACTAGGAATGCTATCGTTTAAGGGAGAACATCAACTATGACCACTGACACGAATCGACAGTGAGTAGACGAATTGATATTTACGCAAACGTTTCGCATGCGATAGAGGCTGTCTTTAGTAATACCATTGCATGGAGAAAGAGTTGCCCTAGAAGAATGTTAAATTTGAACGGTGTATGTGAGTTAACGAAAAGTAATACTAACTTCTGAATTACTTTCAGTACAACCCTTATATTTTAATATATCAGTCCATGAACAAACGCCGACGCCGAAAACCGTACTTACCTTCGCCTTATGGCCAGGCTTCAAGAGAAGCTCCTTGGAAACAATCTTGCCGGCGTAAGCCTTATTGGTTTTCGTGTCCACAAATTCATAGCACTTGGCAAAGCCACCCTACAGAGCAAAGAAAAAAAATTGTTTGATGAACAGCGCAAGGGACGAGGACGTAGAAAAACAGGGCAGAAAATGGATATATGCACCGACAGACAAACCGAAAAAAAAAGAATATTCATATGCGGGAACATGAATGAGACCTTAGAATACAACGGAATATAAAATGATACGTGCGAAAGCAATGCCAACGCAACAATATTCTGTGAGAACAACACTCCACCTCCGTTCTCATCGCGCTTAGAAAAATTTGGTACAGTTTTATGTGGCTTAACGGCCCAAAATGACTCAGGTTGTAAGGGACGCTGTACTGGAGTTCTCCGAAAATAATTTCGACCCCCAGGGATTCTTTAACGTGCACTGACATCGCACAGTACACAGACCTCTAACATTCCACCTCCGCCGAGATAAGCTAAGGCCGGGATAGAATCCGCGTCTTTCGGGTCAGTAACCGATCGCCATAACCACTGAGCCACAAAGGTGGTGATTATGAAAAGCGTAAAGCATAGAAGGCACCTTGTTCACTCTCCAGGGCTAATCCATTCAGCTCCTCTCTGCTTGCACACTCGCGAGCATGACAAAGCTTGGAAAGAGAGAGACACACACCACCTTTGTAAAAAACAGGGCGACTAGTATGCTACTCGTTCTGGCCTTGGCTCACGGTTCCATACCTCAGTTGAACTGTTGGCTTCCCATAATCTCTCACTTTCTTGGTTTAAAAGGAATCTGAAAACGGGCTGTAATAAAGGTGCGGTATGCCTAGGATGTTACACCACGCTGCTTCACGAATATTGTCCAGCAGGAATTTTTAAACGACCTTTGTAGAAGCTGGGTTATCTGTAGTCAAAATTTGAATTTCAGCGTCTTGGCGCCTTTTCCTCTCCTCTCGTCACTTTTTGCATGCCGGAATGTGGGCGCTCCTCCGCGGGCCCCACCTCTGTGATCGGAGCTTCCTGAGCCGCCCGAGCTACGCGGCTTAATGGGCGCGGGCACGGTAGCTGCCTGACGTCTGAAAGAACCTACACGCAGGTGCGAGCGAAGGAGGAGGGTTCAAACATGAAAAAGTCGCCGAGAACGGCCGGCCAAATTTAGCGCGTGATTTACGGATTTAGTGCGTGATTGTGGGTTCTCTGCTGCGTGGAAAATAGTGTCATTTGGTTCAGGTTTTCATGACATATATTAGTGTGGGCAGAAGAAAAAAGAAAGAATATTAATGTTGCCAAGCCCACACCGCCTAGGGCAGAGTGGGCCAGGCTTTCATGACATTCGATAGGTTGGGGCAACAGCATGTAGTAGTGATTCAGCGAGTTGATGTGCTCTCCTCGGAAGGTGTTTCAGAGCCCGTCTAAAGCCCTACAGACATCGGGCCCGCCATAACTGTATGGTGAAGCCCAAAGCCTCGTTACCTGCAATTGCTAGTGAGAAGGGACCCGAGAAGATAGACATACACAGGCTGTGCGCCACAGTTATCGTCACCATCAAGGTGGGTGAACTCGCTCAATAGCATTTTTTGCTGCGTCCTGAACAGCCGATTTCGAAGAAGTTTCTGTCGAAAATTTGCTGTAAAAAATATCGAATTTCCCGGCCCCCAGGCTCATATTGCGGATTAGCAGTTGAAGGGAAATGCACTGAGTCATCAAATCAACGAGCAAGGCCTGTCCGTTGCAGCTGGATGGCGTGGTTTGCACACCATAGAAGCATTTCCCGAGCTCTCCCACTCTTCTGACCCACTACGCGCCGAGGAAACGATGCGACGGGCACCAGAAAGTACGGCGGCGTTGGATCGTAAGGGAGCGCTGTAGCATGCGGCAACGAAGAAAATTTTGTTTGCGGTCCGCTCAAGGCTGCGGCCAAGACGGGGACGACGTGACAACCCAAGAAGCACAGGTAATCGGCCCAATATTGGAAATATGTCGGCAAAGGCCAGTCCTACAAAGGACCAGAGTGACACCATCCAGTTCCAATATTGGGCCAATTATCTTTGCTGCTTGGGAAAGGTTTCCCACACAGGGGTCCACCTAAGTTTTTGCCACCGCCACCACTTTGAGAACGAACCGCTACCGTTGCATCGGCTGTCAGCATAGCACAGAGAAAAAAAATTGCCGACGTGCTACAGGCGACAAGAGAGCTGGCAATCCTCACGGTGGACACCAATAGCGAACCAGCCAAGACGTCTATCACGCAGTAATGGGCGGTAGAACTAGAGTGAAAAGTCCCAGAGCACACAGGTTTACGACCAACACTCAAGCAAGAGAAAACAAGCAAGCAATGTTCGGTTCGGTTTTGTTTGGTTTGGTTTTGTGGAATTAAACGTATAAAAGCGATCAGCTACAAGGGATGCTGTAGTGAGAGGCTCCGGAAATCTCGACCAGCCAGGGTTCTTTAACGTTCACTGATATTGTACACTACACGGGCCTCTACAATTTCCCCTCAATTCAAATGCGGCTACTGCGGCTGGGATCGAACCCGTGTCTTTCTGGTCAAGAGCCGAGCAGCATAACCACTGAGCTACCGCGGCGGTGCGAACAAGCAACGCGACGGCACGAAACCAAGCTACACACACCAGCGCGGTGGGCCGCAAGACAATGCTCACTTGCGTCCTCCTCGGTGCCATTTCGGAAGTTAAAGATAGTAGTCCGTAGTAACGAACCATTCGGTGGAATTGGTCAGAGTGCTTACCTTCCCTAGGAATCTCCCGCGGGTGTATTCCTTCTTCTTTCTCGTATCGATGATGGTCTCCGGGATGTCCTTGCTGGCGGTGGACGACGACGTTGTCGGTATGGCGGATGCCATCGTGTGCAAATGAACCACCAGCGCTATCAGGCTCTCAGGCCAAGCGAAGTGGCTCGAAATTGCCACAAGCTATCACCGCCAACGGTTTCACAACGTTGGCTTAGGGCTGGATGCGCGTTCGAAGCGCGTGACACGGGTCGATCAGAAGGCGAGGGACTATGCTGATTGGCTCGCACTCGGCGCGAGAACGTGTGCAGCGTCACCGCAAGTTCGGTTTACGCAGAACCTGTTGGCCGCGCTTCAGGTCGATCTGACCTCCTTGCAACGAGTTGCTGACACGCTGGCTGATCCCGTCTTCTGTTACGACCATATCTTTCCATCCCATGCAAAACACATGCCCGCAAATATCCTAAATGGTCTTCTGGCTGAGCACTTACAGCATTTTCCTGATCATGCTGTTCTCTCCACCGATGCTTCCGGGTGCTGTGAGAAGGCGGCAATTGGGATATATTCACAGGATCTGGCTTTCAGCTATTCCGTTCGAATCCCGGATTACACTTCTGTATTCTTTGCAGAGTTTTTGGCACTCGGTTTGGCTCTTCTTAAAATTCCGACGCATGTAGCACAGGTACTTATCCTTGCAGACTGCCTTTCAGTTTTAGTCGCTCTCCAAACTTCCGGCTCCTCTCTATTGATGCGTTCCCTTAGGTTTTTTGTTCTGCGCACAGTAAGGGAGGTCCGCTTTGTCTGGGTACCTGGTCATTCGGGAATCTATTTCAACGAGGTGGCCGATTTTTTGGCAAGGTCAGCTCTAACTGCCCCTGTAATATATCCCGTACCGCACCTTATTATGTTGGAGACCTCCCGTTTCCAGCGGTTCCAACATATCTCAGCCAGCTTGGGTGATCCGTTGCTGAATACCGTGGACTTTCAACATTTAAAGTTCCCATGGAATGTTCGATCATGTAAGACAAGGCGGTGTGAGGTGTCCATGACGCTTCTGCGATGCAGAATCCCCCACCTCAACTTGTACTTATGCAGATGCGGGTTCGCTACGAGTAACCTTTGTAATACATGCGGAGAAGTTGAATCAATTGACCATTATCTCCTTTCTTGCCGGCGGTTCGCTTTTCAGAGAAAGCAGTATTTGGAAGACCCTCTTTCGAGGTTAGGACTCCCTTTGTCTTTACCAGTTCTGCTCTCGTTTGGTGCGAGCGCCACGGGATTTTCGTTAAGCACTATTTGCGGCTACCTTCATGATTACATCATTGCAACTGGGCGCTTACCCTGTTAAATCCATATAAAATTCCACTGAATGTCCAAAAGCGTATTTTAGTTTGTTTCCTGATGTATCTAATTTGCTTATTATTAACATTTCTAACAATTCATACATATTTTCTGATTTCAAACATTCTACTATTTTACTTAGCTTTTTTCCCGCACTCATACCTCCTTGGCATTCACCACCGCACCTTGGCCAATCCCCCCGCGTGGGTATGTGCCATTTTCTTATGGTGAAGAAGAAGAAGAAGAAGGAGAAGAACATTTTCCACCGATGTAGGAGGCCCCGTACTCACCGCCCCTGGCGCGCAGGCTCAAGGGACGGGGGCCGGGGCCTGCACGACTAAAGGCAGGCGAAGTTGCACTGTTTCTTCGCGGCTTCGGTCGCCAGGCGGATGAATTGTTGCTGTTTGGCGGGGGACTCGCTTCGCAGCAAGGCCTCCCAGGCATCTCTTCTTTTAATGTTCTTCATCCTGACGCCCGGGGAGACAGGACATTGCCAGATTATATAGTCAACAGTGCCCCTTTCTCCACAGATTTTACACTTATCATCATGTCTATCGTCTATTCACGTGAGGAACAACCAGGCGGTATTTGGGAAATTCCCAGCTTGCAGGCGTCGCCAAGCGACAGCCTGTCTGTTGCTTAAAGTTCGGTCTGTTAGTGGCAGAGACCTTCTTCGAACTCTATAGTGCTCGACGATTTGGCCGCCGCTGTGGCTCAGTGGTTATGGTGCTCGGCTGCTGACCCGAAAGACGCGGGTTCGATTCCGGCCGCGGTGGTTGAATTTCTTTGGAGGAGAAATTCTAGAGGCCCGTGTACTGTGCGATGTCAGTGCACGTTAAAGAAGCCCACGTGGTCGAAATTTCCGGAGCCCTCCACTACGGCGTCTCTCATAGCCTTAGTAGCTTTTGGACGTTAAACCCCATAAACCAAATCAAACCATTTCAGCGTAGGTTTGCGCGCGCTCATGCGATCCCCGGCAGTCGGGCGGCTGTACGGTTACCCGGAAGTAGAGAGTTCGGGCTGACTCGTGTGCCGCATCATTGCCTGGGACTGATCCGTGTGCGGGGGTCCAGATTATAGTAATTTTACGGTTCAATTCAGAAATCTCTAAAATTGGGTCTAGCTAGAGCTGATTTGGGATGTTTATCACGTGGATTTGCCGCGGCTTTCGCTTCAACTTTCCCGAAACATCTAAGTCTGGCTGCTCTTGATGCGTCTTTCGCTACTGGAGAAGCGTAATGACTAATACATTCGACAAACGTACCGCTATTCTTGGGCGCAAAAAACAATAGGCTGCATAAGAATTATATATTTATTAATACTGCAGAGTTGCTTTGACTCCAAGCCAGGGTGGGCGCAAAATATCGCAAAGAAATACCATAAAATACAAATACACTTGCTTAAACAGACACAGGATACGATCGTGTGCAGTTGTGGAAAATGCCTGCGATTATGGTTCTATTACAGGTACGCCACATTAAAAGGTAATGGAGCGCTAAAACGTGTTTGTGATCATGCTAAAGGGTGCTAGAAAAGAATATGATTGTTTACTGGAACCATGCCAAGTTTACACTCCACCTCACCACAGCTATGAGCCATCGAATATGACGTCACGCCTGCATTAGGACCATTTCTGCTTACCTTCACTGGCTACGCTAGTGCAGGTAGTGCCAGTGCAAAAAAAAAAAAAAATGTAGCTCCGCCCACCTCATCATACTCATCTTCATCATGAGCCTCATTTCGCCCACTGCAGGAGGATGGCCTCTCCCATATCTCACCAATTAACCTTGTCCTACACGCCGACCTACACTAACGGCATTTTTTTTTTGTGCGGAGAACTGCACTCTGTACACCGCTTTTTTGGAGGTGTCGGCTAGCAGACGATGCGCGGGCGAAACCCGAACATGGTGACTGAAGATCAGCCTTTGTCCACCAGGTATGGAGGGAGGCAATCCCGCACAATCGTCTCCATAAGTTTGCCCGCACTCGAGGTTGCCCGCTGGCTACGAGCCGAGAACAGCCGTCGAAAGCCGCACCCCATGTACCGCGGAACGCCGGTTTCAACGCTGCGTAGAACGCTGTTCCCCGAGTCAGAACAGAAACAGGGATGCTTATCCTTCACACGAGAAACTCATCATCGATCCAGAATCCGGCGATGAACTAACTATGCAAGAAATATAGCGACGACTGCGTAGATATGCTCGAGGCATCCGCTGAGCAGACGATAAAAGTTGGTGTCTTGCGCTGCATTTGAGGGAAAACAAAAGCGTTCCTTGCATTTCTCTACCGAAATAAGCGCTATGGAAAACTGTTTTGCAGCATTTATTTCTTCACTATATTGTATAATATATTACGACGACCAAAAAGTACAGCGGTTGTTTGCTCCCGAGGACAATGACGCTCGGTAGCACGCTACTGGCTGACTTTTTTGCAGATGAGTGCACCGCTGTCGCGTCATAGCTTGAGACCCGCCCTCCATCCGCCTACACGAGCTTGCCGGAAGTAAATTAATGTCGGTGAATTCTCCGCTCCTGTCGCACTTTTCCAGTGCGAACTTCCGGGAATTATTTTTCGCGGCGTTTACTTTCGAGTCAAACTTGGGAAAGAAAATTAAACCCACATGTTAGGCACACGTAAGGAAAGCCCACGAAGTGCAGTCAACGAGCGCTAGCGAACAGCCTTTTTCTCATTTACAATTCGCTCTCCAGGAAGCACATCGGCAGAGACTTTGCATTTTTGTCCTCCGCAAGATGCGAGGCATGCCATGCAATCTGCTCCGCCTGGGTAAACAATTGCTCACGTGATGCTTGTTTTTTTCACTTTACTTCTGTATTTCTTCAATATCTTGTAGCGTTCTTGTTTAGAGGACGCGTCTGAATTTTTCATCCAGCAAAGCGAGCAGCCAAGTAGTTCCTCTTCTCTCTCAAGCGGATCGTCTCAAGCTATAGGGGTCTTGCTCGTTCAAAGTTGGTAACGCTGTGAACTGCCTTTGTTGACTGAGAGAGAGGGGGTGAGGCGAAGAAGCTTTCTTTTGTCTTCCGGCGGGACGGGACTGGATTCAATTTATCGGAGGAATCATTCGCATCTCCCCGTTTTTCCTCTCTTCCCGGAAGCATTTTCGCTCAGCTGCTGCTCTTGCTTCTGTTGCGTGCAGGTATTGGATATTGACCGAAGTGTAAACACAGCCGAAAGGACGGTTTCTGTGCTTTGTCGGCTGAGATCTGTGGAGCGTGGAGAAGCTGTAACGGCGCCTTCGGGGCATTTCTACTGCAAAGTGATTGGTTGTAGCCCCTTACGGACGCGAGTATATTGTACAGCTCATTGGCCACGAAAACGGATGTGCAGAAAAAGTGGCGTCCCAAAACACACGTGATCAGGAATGAAAAGTAAACTGTCTTCTGTTTGTGCACAAAATTGAACCCACGACTTTTGAACTGCGTTGCGAGAACGCAACCCACACGCCACACAACCGCGGTTTTTTCCTCTATTGCATGAAGAAATTGCCGAAAAGGAAAATCTTACTGTGCTACATAACAGCAGGCTGGGTAATACGAGCCCTACATACACCCGCAAGTCCTCAGCTACCCAAACATCAAAATTATGGGAGGCAAACACATGCATCTAGATAGGATAACCAGCTAGGCCGCCCTTCTAGGGCAGCATATAGTCCCCGCACCATTGTGTACTGCTCACGGAACAAAGATTTCGATTACCACGGTGATTTAGCGTGGCTAAGTGTCACGCGGCTCTTCCAGAAACTAAATAGTCCAATCAAGATAAGTAGATCAGGTTGCATAACGCTGTTTTTCTCAATACGCAAAAATTGAATACCGTAGGGTATATGCCCCAGAAAAACATAGCATCACTGCACAGAATAAAACAATGATCAACGGTCTATGGCGTATTGCGCGAACGGATATTCACTGTCCTTGGCACGGACATCTTAGGGTCAAGTCATGCCTTAACAGGCAGTGTCGCTGTGTGTAGTGCAAAGAAGAAGGTTTTCGCACCAGAGGAAATGCACATTCGCTTAACACGTTTTAAAACACCTTATCCAAGAATTTCGGGCAAACATTTGAATATTAGAGAATTGTATGGTACTGTAATAGAAATTTTGAATAGAATGGGCCATTCTTTCGATGTTTAACGAAATTTTTTTTTTACAGTGTTCCATCGTTCACATCGAGCAGCTAAGAGTGCCATTGAAAAATTATGCGGGACGCTTTTGACTGCACCAAAAATGTTAATAGAAAATATGGAAGCCTGCCGGCCGGAGATCTGCGGATTTCAAAAAATTGTCCAAAAATTGTCAAAAAATTGCATTTATAAACTGGTTCTCGTTCAGAAATGCTTTCAAGAAATTACAGAAAAGGTTGCCGATACAATGGTATAGGAAACAAATACTCAGTAAGTACCTGAGTCATGAGTCTTTCGAAAGACTATACAGTTAATTGAAAGAGTGCCATACCTTTGCACGGCCCTCCCAATGGAAGTCCATGCGTCGTCACAACCTGTTTCTGTCTCTAGAGTCTGGTGGAATGGGCATTTCTGACTTATTCGTGCATAAACTTGTTTCGAATGTTTACTTTTTCCCATCAGCAAAAAATTGTGTTTTCAGGAAAGGAAATGGCGCAGTAATTGTCTCACATATTTCGTTGGACACCTGAACCGCGCCGTAATGGAAGGGAGGAAGGTGGCAGTGAAAAAAGATGGAGAGAAAGAGGTGCCCCAGTGTAAGGCTCCGGAATATTTTGACCACCCGGGGAATCTTTAACGTGCATTGACATCGCAACGCACACAGGCGCCTTGAGAGAGAGAGAGAACAACTTTTATTTAGAAAGCCTGCAGAGTCGGTTAGGCTCCCTCCAAGCAGGGAGGACAAGCTTTTACCGCGACGCGGCCACTACGTCAATCTCGTGCGTTGTGCTCCTTGAGGTCTTGTTGCGTCCCTCGCTACTTCCGCGGGTTCGAGAGGGCCGCCGCCCCCTTCCTGGGGGTGCCGCCCCCCTCTCCTCGGTTTCGCTCGGTCGCTGCCTCTCGAGAGCTGCCGAGACCTGCTGGACGGCCTTCAGTTGTGTCTTATGATCACAGCTCCTCGTTGCAGCCTCTAGCTGCGGCGGGATCGTCGTCTTCTCGCTGGCTTCGCGCGGATTTACGCTACAGTCCCAAAGGATGTGAGCCGCGGTGGCTCTCTCCTTCGCGCACAGTCTGCATATGTCACTCGCGTACACACTCGGACACACGTGCTTAGCTAGCACCGGGGTGAGCAGGGACCCCGTCTGTAACTGTCTATATAACACTGCCTCCTTCCGGGTAAGCCCCGGGTGAGGTGGCGGCATAGTCTGTTTGTTCAGTCTGTACCATTTCACTATTTCGTTGAAGGTGGTCATCTTGTCCTTGGCACTGCGTCGCGACCAGGACTCCGAGTCGGCCGTACTTTCAGCCGCGCGGTTGGTTAGTCCTCGCGCGCCCGAGTTGGCCGTCTCGTTGTGGTTCACGTTTCCGCGTACCGACACGTCACTGCCCATGTGGGCCGGAAACCACTTGATCACCACAGGACTGTTGCGTCCGATGTCTTCGGCCTTGCGCAGTATGCGCGCGGCCTCACTACATACCCTACCCTTGGCGTAGTTCTTCACTGCCGTTCTAGAGTCACACAACACTGTAGTACATCCGGGGTCGGAAACGGCCAAGGCGATGGCCACCTCCTCCGCCCGGTGCGCTTCTCGAGTCCGGACGCTCACCGCGGTCTTCGTTGCACCCGTCGATGCCCCGACAACCACCGCCGCGTATGCGTCGGTGCTCCCTTGATACTCTGCCGCGTCCACGTAGGCGGCGCCTTCTTCTCTGGCGTGGAGGTCCACGAGAGCTCTGGCCCTCGCCAACCTCCGCTCCCTGTTGTGCTCGGGGTTCACGTTCTTCGGGATCGGGAAGACCCTGAGCTTTCTGTTGATGCTATCTGATATAGGTACGTCTTTCTGCTGCTTGCCTTCCCTCGGTTCGAGGCCAAGGTCCCGCAGTATCTGTCTTCCGGTTCTCGTTTCGGAGAGACGCTCGAGTTGTGCCGTTCTCTGTGCTTCGGCTATTTCGTCCAGCGTGTTGTGGACTCCCAGCGCCATGAATTTTTCGGTGCTCGTGCTCCCGAGGAGACCGAGTGCCGCCTTATACGCCTTGCGTATGGTGGCGTCTATCTTGTTACGTTCACTCGGCCTCCAGTTGTGGAAGGCGGCCACGTACGTTATGTGGCTAACTGCGAAGGATTGAACGAGCCTAGTCAGGCTCTCCTCCTTCATCCCCGCTCTTCTGGTGGACACCCTCTTGATGAGTCTCATAGCCGCAGCCGCCTTGCCCGCGAGCTTGTTGACCGTTTCACCGTTGACTCGGTTTCGCTGGACGAGCAGCCCGAGTACCCGAATCTTCTCGACTTCCGGTATTACCTGTCCTCCCGCCGTCTTGACCGTGATCTTGGGACGCTCGTACTTGACTTCCATATTCTTTCTTTTCCTGCACGATCCTTTCGGGGGAATCACCAGCAGTTCTGACTTGGCCGGGGAGCAAACGAGTCCAGACCCGTCCAGCTGCTCCTCGATGGCGTTGACCGCTTCTTGCAGCGTTGTCTCGATGTGTCCGTCGCTTCCTCCCGGTACCCATAGCGTCACGTCGTCGGCGTAGATGGTGTGCCGGACTCCCGCTACTCTTTCTAGCCGGGTGGCCACCCCGATCATCACGAGGTTGAAGAGTAGCGGGGAGATCACTGACCCCTGCGGAGTTCCGACGCTGCCCAGCTTCTTCTCTTCGAGCTGTAGGTCTCCCGCACAGATTTCGGTGGTTCGTTCCGTCAGGAAGTCTTTGATGTACTGGTATGTCCTCCTGCCCATGTTTAGCCTGGATACTTGGGCCAGGATAGCCGAGTGCCTCACTTTATCAAAGGCGCTCTGCAAGTCCAGCCCGAGTACGGCTCTGTTGTCCTTGGTGCCCGTCGTATCGTCGATGATCTCGTTCTTCAGTAAGATCATGGCGTCTTGCGTCCCGAGTTTGTTCCGAAACCCGATGATGGAGTTTGGGTAAAGCTCCGATTCTTCCAGGTAACGCTGCCACCTGTTCATGAGAACGTGCTCGAGGACCTTTCCCACGCACGAAGTGAGTGAGATCGGCCTGAGGTTCTCTATGTTGGGCGGCCTGCCAGGCTTGGGGATGAGGATCGTCTTGGCTGCTTTCACACAGGCGCCTTTGCGGTTCGCCTTCATCGAAACGCGGCCTCCGCCGCCGGGTTCCAACCCGGGAACTCCGGCTCAGTACCCGAGAGCGCTAACCACTGAGCCTCTGTGGCAAACCATTCCTTTTAGTAGCTGTGCTTATTAGGCGTCTTAGCTCTCATTTGCTTTTCCTATTCGCATCGATTGGACTCTTGAGGGGCCTTTATGGGGATTACTCAAGGAAGTTGCTGACACTATCAGTGTTCTCTCTGTGCGCTTTTCTGCATATCCGCTGCGGTGGCTCAGTGGTTAGGGCGCTCGGCTGCCCACCCTGAAAGACGCGGGTTTGATCCCGGCCACGGCGGTCGAATCATGACGGAGGCTAAATTCTAGAGGTCCGTGTACTGTTCGACGCCAGTGCACGTTAAATGACCTAAGGAGGTGGAAATGCCCGGAGCCCTGCCTTACGGCGTCCCTCATAGCCTGAATTGCTTTGGGACATTAAACTCCCATAAGCCACAAACTAAAGCGTACCCGACCGCGGCGGCCGCGTTTCGATAGAATCGAAACGCAAAAGGCGCCCGTGTGCTTTGTGATGTCCGTGCACGTTAAAATTCCCAGGAGTGAGAACTTTATTGGATGAAAGAATGGAGGGGTGGTCAATGGGTGATGTCCAGACCATGCAGGTCTCGGACTGCATAGGAGTACACATTTATGTTGGAGAAGGAGTCGGTCTGAAGTGTCCTCCACGCCGCCTACTGCTCCCTCAGGAGTCGAAATGATTCCGTAGACTTCTACTGTGGAACCTCTTTCACCCTTTCTTCTTTCACTCTGTTCTTTGTCATTTCGCAAACGGTGCGGTTCAGGTGTCCCTCGAGAGGTGAGGCAGATGCAGCGCCATTTCCTTTCCTCTAAAACAAATTTTCAATTTTTTAAAATTTTCTGCATAGGCCATAAGACCGCGTTGCTTCCTGGCGATCAAACGTGAGCCTAGTATATGCGTACCCTTACGACTGTATGCTGATGAGTAGGTCTGTCATTAGAAAGGAAGGAAAAAAATGAAATTCAAAAAATAAAAGGAATACTGCACCTCTTTGACGTGACAGGGCAACCTGACGAATTCTTGCCGCTGCAGCAGTGCTGTATAAGGACATGTCCTTTCTGCGTATCTGTAATTAATTCCATATCCCCAATAAAATGTGTAGCGTTATAAAAGAAAATAGAAACCAAAACTTTCAAGCTTTATACATTTTTTTTGGTGATAATAGTGAGAAGGACATGATGATGGAACTGAGGCTTATATGATGCGAATATGGAACCGGGGGATGTATCCCCAAATGCGCTTTAAAAAATGTATAGAGCACTTTTCTGCACCTTTAGTCTCGGCTTTCTCTTCACTGCGCTTGACGCAGAAATTGATCACACAGTATCTAAGACCGCAACGTGCGCTGGGAAAATAAAGACTCTGTTTGTCCGCAATCTGTAGCGAACAGCACTGACATGGATGCGACTTTGGCGTTGCTATTCGTTAGACATGTACTTGGATTTGCACGTACGCTGGTGGCACGGCTGCTGCCGCTGCCGCCGCTGCCCAACTTCCTCTTTACATGATGATTACTTTCATGAGTTGACTCGAATGAATGATTTTACTCTCACCGGAGGCTTTGCACATGCGATAGATTTTTAGAGCTAAAAGCTCTACTTCCCGCATGCAAAGCACAAGGTCAAAATTCTCTTGTCAATGACCTTCAACCAGGAGGAGAAGCGGAGGTTGGGCTGTGACGTCAGATCACATGCCTCGCTCGCCGCCCCGCTGCAGCTTCGCTGCTCTCCGCCGCTGCCTCCCTCACCTTGAGTAACACCTGTGCCAGCCGCTCGCCGAATCACGTGCCCAGAGTGGAGAGGTACAAAATAAAAAGTGGCCGTCTGGCAATGCCTCGCTAGACGACATCATGGCTGAACAGCGTGCCGGGTCCTCGCGGCAAACGATATGCAATCGAAGGCAAGTATAGTCGGATCATCCAGCCGACATAGCTCGGAGACAAGGTGCGTTACAGCAAAGAACCACGTGTAGCCGAGCTTTTCGCTCGTCTTACTAGGTTTTTTCTGGAGGGCTAAGATGGGTGGCGCTTTTCCCGGTGGAGGTTGGCCACACCTACACCAAAGATGTGGTGGGCAACTGGCTAAACGGCAACTGGCAACGGGGTGGTGCGTCTGTTGGGCGTCTGGATTTCCCACTGCGTCTTTCAATTCCGTTTCGATGCCGCTATTTCATTCCGCTGCTGCGTTGGCTTCTACTGGGTGGAGGCATTGTGGAGGGGGAAGGTACATGAGTTGGTGGTAGGTGCAAATTCTGGAGTGTAGATCTTAGTCGGCGGGAGGTGGATGGCACCTCCAGATGCACAAGCTGGGCGGGGATGGAATGGGAAGGTGGATCAACGTTGCCGCTGGGTGTGTGAGAGGTGGGCAGGGGGTTAGAATTTCTGGAAGGTAGGTGTGGGTGGTGCTTGTGGAGTTTGCCTTTGACAGACATCATTCTTCCCGAGGGATGGTTCAGCACTGCTTTCGCACTGAGAGCTTTGCAGCCTTTACACGGTGCCTGTCTACGAGTATATCTCGCGGTAGGCGCATCCGCGCTCTGCCAAACCCACACACAGCGTGCGTCTGCGTGATGAAGCACTGAAACCAAAGACGTTACCTTTCAGGAGCCCGCCTGTCTCCACGCCGCGTGAGCACCTTAGGTTCCTTGTCGGCGACCCAGAACATTACCACACAACAGCCTGGAATCTAGTCGAGTGTGGTTAGCACAGCTCGTGACCCTGGTGTCTGCGAGCAGACGCCAGACGCGTCTGTCGTTCTGGACGGCTCTACGCGTGCATTGACAGCGAAGTCGAAGGATCAGAAAAAACTGTAACATTCGCACAAAGGACAAATGAGACACAAAGAATGAGAAAAGAGGAGCACTCAGGGCTGTAGAGCTCTTTGATACTACCATAGCGAAAATCAGGGCAAGAACATGAAATTTGTACGTTAGTAGATTGTCACGCCCCTTGCGGCATTCAGTTGAACTGCAGGTTGCTTTTCAAACAATTGTGAAGCTGTTAACGGCGCACTGCTTTTCTTACAGGCGGCGTCATCGTCTGCGATTCTCCAGAAATTTGCCGCTTATTCTGACCTAATTTTTTTTAGATGTTTTGTGTTGGGTAGCATAAAGAAACATTGGCATGGCATCCTACTGGAAGCGTAATCTGAAATAACCTTTTCAGTCCCTATACCTACGTCACGTCGCGGCGGATATCGACAGGTCTTGCATGGCGGGCTTGCTTATTTTTTCAAATATTTAGTGCAGTGTATACCCTCAGACCCATCCTCGGATCAGGAAATAATCTAGGAACTGAAATCCAGACATTTTTACATCTCTAAAGCGCAGAAGCCGCACCCTAGCTACAAAGGAAGCCCAAGCCCCTCTCCAGACTAGGAAATAGCGAGGCAGAAGCAAGAGCCTCTCCTGAGCGTCACACTACCTCGGTCCCTGGGAAGAACGCGGGAACAATAGGACGCTGAGGAACCTGGACACGTTTTTATCGCTGCTTTTACGGAGTACGCGAACGAGTGTTGCCAGAAGGGTGAACTCCAAGCGTCCTGGAGGCACGCAAAAGTCACGTTCCTAACCAAACCGAGTAAGAAACTAGGCTTGCAAAATTGAAGACCCACCTCCGCGCCTCGTGTTTAGGTAAGCTCGTGAAACACGTAGCTCTAAACAGACTCCAAACCAACATGCAAGAAGACTTTTACCGGCATACAGATTTAGGTTTTAGGCCACATTTGGCTATTCAAAATGCGATGCTTAGAATAGCCATGGCTGCGGAAAATGAGAACAGCCCGAGAAGCATTCTAGAGCTTGATCTGGTCAAAGCCTTCGATAAGGTCTACTACAGGGCGTGCTTGAAGAACTGCTTGACCCCAACGTGAGTTCCAGGTTGCACGACTGCATGAGAGAATTCCTCTCCAAACGTACGCAAGAAATTAAAGTTCGCTCAATCAAATTCCAGACTTTCAAGTTGGGGACACTCCATAGGGATCCGTCCTTTCCCCTTCTCTCTTCAGCGTAGCCGTAATCAAACTGGCTAAAAAATTATACAAGATCCCCGATCTGGAGCACCGGTTCTATGCGGAGGATATTACATTATGGACCACGAGGGGTAACGTGGGGATTATGGAGGAAAAGCTAGAGCAGACGGCAGATGCTGTAGTAGAGGAGTTTCAAGCCGTGGCCCATTCGTGCGCATCTCAGAAGTCCGAACTCTTGATACTAAGGCCAATATGTCAAAGAAGGGAAAGGGCAAGAAGATATCAAAATATATGCAGATGAGGCAACCATCCCCGAGGTCGAAACCCTAAGAATCCTAGGAAGGTTAATTCAATCAAACAACAGAAATGACACCACAAAAAATATATTAAGAAACGCAGGTAATCAACTGGCACTTCTGATCCTCATAATCGCGAATAAATATAAAAGGGGTAAGGCCAGCCGAACCCAGGAGACTGGTGCAGGCCGTCTAAATTATCTGCTCTACCCCATACTTACCTCTCAGCGTGAAGGAACGGGAAGAAATTAAATTACTAAATTGACAGCCATATAAAACAGCGCAGAACCTACCTAGGTACACATGAAACCAAGAAATATTGCAGTTGGGTATTCACAGCACTGGCCGAAATGACTCAGGTGCATCTCATTGCTTATGATGATTGACTGTCTAGCAATGAGAAGGGGTGGTTCTTCTTACGCAAAGCAGGGACCCAGTACGAAGGATCGCACACCCCAACCGACCGATTGCAAGGCAAACCCACAACACTAACAATCCCTCCTCTGCTCAAGAACATGCATCCAGAACACCACGGGGTTAGACGTAGGCACGAGTTCGAGCGATTCAAGAAAAGATTTTCATAGACAAAGACGCGGTGCACGTGGGCACTGCGCAGCACGCGGTCAGGGTCGCTTTTGGCGTGGCAGAGTTGATCACTGAGGTCTTCTCTTAGTTTCAGCAACGATCAGTTAAACAACGCTCCCGGAAGAGGCCGAAGAGCCTGCCATAGCCCTGGCCTTCGTCTCCACCGCTGGCAAACACAGTGTCAGCGAATCTAAAACAGCCCTCCAAAATTCCGCGAAAGGCAGAGGCCAGTCTGCATCTAATAAAATTACAAGTAAATTTCGACAGCAGTCGAATAGATCTGGTTCTCAGCTCATTAGGACCATCCTGAGAACGAGGCGGCGCACAAATACGACGGAGGTTTTGTCGTTAACCGAGTGGTTCTCTACCCCGAACTCTGTTCGGGAACAGAGCGAGTGGTATCCTTTAACGAAATTACGGCTCAGTGTAAACAGAAGAGGCGAACCTTTCCGAACCATACAAATCATTAAGCAGATCGCAACAAGTCTGCTGGAGGCAACTCCAGAGAGACACACTCTTTAACCCGTAATTTTATTCAGTGTGGCTCTCCCCGAAGAGTTCAGCCCCGTCTTTTTTCTCTGCTGGGACCCAAAAGAGAAGGCTCCACATATTTTATACTTGTTTAATGGAGATAAACCACCGGAGAGCCTGCCAAGTAATCCTAGTGGGAGGCCGCGCTGCTCAGCTCAGACCCGGAAATGCAACCCCGGGTTATTCTAGTTCACTGTACCCGGGTCAAGGGAAGGGCCGAAGAAGTGGCCGGACGGCACCGTCGGTCGGCCTTCCTGGCATCGGGTCCACAATGAAGAGGGGAGGACGAGCCTTTTCGTCACCACTGTTTCCATAAATGAATTTATTCTCTTTCTTTTACTCTTTAGCCGAAACTGATTTTTTTCACGCAATGTGTGCATATCTGGCCACTACACTTAACACTGCGCATGGCGTAGAAATAGAAGATCCTTTTTTCTTAACCTTGGCACTCTTGAAAGTAATACTAATAGTAATCGCAACAATAATTACACACGTGTGTGCATGTGTTTTCTCATGTGTTTGGAATGTATTATTTCCTTATTGCAGAAAGTAAGGAGTTAATTTCAGCTAAGCATTGACACGAAAAGATGTCAACTCCTTCCTGAGGTTAAAATGCTCCTTCAACCGCAGCATGAAAGCTGTTGCGCGGCCACAAGCCAAGAAAAGTGTCTACATCGGGGTCAAGCACTTGGGTCCTCGCGCGCGCGCTGGTTGCGAGCATTTCCGACTTCTCAAGTCGGCAGGTAAGCCCGCTGCACGTTGCGCAGTTTATCGTCACCTCTATGGCTTCTTGGAGTCCATATTGCAGGTGGCCATCCGAACCTGTCGTCCATAACGTGATCTCGTTGGCGCAAAGGGCATGGTGCACATAGGAAATTCTAGAGCAACGGGGGAAAGCCAGCCGACGCCACATTGAACAACGCTGGCCGCAGCTTGGAGCCCTGTGTGGTGCACCGACCTGTGACGGAATTTGCAATTGGTCACATGAAAAGCTAAACGAGCGGAATCTGTATGAGTAATGTACTTGTCAAATGTACTTGTTAGTGTGGACTTGTCATGCCCCAGTGCCTTGTTTCTTTTTTTTTTTGCCTTGGTTGATGTGTTTCTGCTGGCCAGAAAATAAGTTGGCCTCCCAAGCTCTGTTTAGATTAGATTCTGTTATGATCAGCGTTACTTTATTGCCAGTGGTCGCATGAATTGCCGTTTTATATGTACAACGTTTACGCTTTCGTTGATATGGCTTGGTTGTGGTATAAAAGGCAGGCTTGGTGCAATAAACCCCAGTTGCAAGTTGGCGTCAGTCCTGTGTTTTGTGTGCCTTCTGTGTCCCCGTTTCTTGCGCCATACCAGTTTTTATTTTAGCAATTTATGGATGTCGTTGTAATTTAGACATTCATGCTTCAACAAGACTCAGTGTCCGAGTGACTGTTTTACTAGTCGCAAATGCTCGTCCGCTTGCTCGTATGAGCTGATTGCTCCCCTTGCCTTACGTACTCAGGAAGGGTACTGCTTTGGTTGGGCTATTGTAACATATTTTTATTTCCTCTTTCATATCCTTTGTCGGGGACACGCGGCCTTATCAACTAGCTTGGAACACGCGATGCGACAAGATTTATATGAAATCATTGTGGCTGCGCTCAACATTTGCTGTTCGCGAGACTGGCATAGCTGTCAATAGCACCCAGTCTCAAAAATTGGCCACCAACATTAAACTGAACGCGGCTGACAGCTTATGTAGTTCTTAATCCATAGACATTCGATTGCATTGGTTGCTATCGTCGCCGCCGAAATGTTTTCGTTTTGCGGTACAAGTTCGCTACACGTTTTCCGCGTTACACTTATTGCCTGCTGTCTACGAACGCCTGTGTCCTCGTGCACCCGCGACACTATTACTTAATATGGAACGAAAAGGAAAGAAGCAGTAACCACTCAGCTGAGGACTGGAACCTGAAATGGAACCTAACCACGGCTGGCGTTGGAACGTGAACCGGGGCTGGAATTGGCAGGCTTCAGGTAAGATATGAAGGGTGTAAAATGGAAGAGATTGGAAGATAGATAAAGAGAATGGAGTATGACAGAAAATGTTCTATTTACAAGGCTCTATTCTATGGTATAAGTTATGGTTTAGCAGCCGCTACGTGACGCCTGACTAGTCGATTAAAGTGGTAGATATGAAGGAAAGCCCAGAAGGAACCTCATCTGTAGCTTTAACTCTGAAACTGTTTAAGAGATGATTCAGAGGTGTAGCATTTTCGGTGAGAAGCGACTGTGAAACCCTTATATGATGCGAAGACATGATAGTGACGTCGCCACGTGAGCCACCATCCAATGAGAGCACCAAATGCGGAGCCCAGGTTGATCGTGACTCGTAGAGTCACATGACCACACGGAACACATTCCCCAAAGCGTCCATTCCTAGGGGCTCCTCTCCCTGTTGGCCCAGGCATAAAACTCTTGTATAATAGGCGCATTCCATTCTCCGGTGGCCAACGGGTGAAGACGGGAGCATCGGCTCAGAAAATACTACGAACGCAGGAACGGTGAAGCCACGGTGGAGAGCATTTTCGTCTCCTTGTTGGCACTGTAGGCGTGATTGTGACGCACTAAATAAAGACCTTTACATCAGGCTACCGAGTCATCGGAGCGCCTCCTCTGGACACTGTCGCAAACTCTCTTCCATAGTGCAAGCGCCAGACGGGAATGAAAGTTCAGCGCGCAATATGAGAATGCCGAGGTCGCCGTTATTGGAAATGCTATTTGCTGTAGAAATTCACTCCCATATTTCAAGCACGCAAGAGTGGTCTGTAGACACCACAGCTAGTAGAGTAAAGGGCTGTCGTATTATAACTCATGTTTGAAATTTTTATACGATTGGCCAGTCTCAAGCAACTTCTTCATTGGCGGCTGTACAGCTTTGTGCGGAAATGCGTATTTTAATAGTATTGCATTCATGTAGGAAATGGAGCGCCAGAACTTCTTAGTTGGATATGGACAATGGGTGAATAAACATATTGCCGTGAATTAAACATAGAATGTAACAGCTGGCTGAAAAAAAAAATGCGCCAGGGCACTGGATCGCTCACATGGCTGAACATTGCGTCATTCAGGGCGTCTTGGTCAGAAGACGCTTCCGATTCAGCCTTATACACGTTCCTTCTGCTTCCCTGGCGAGGACACTGGCCAGTCGTTCATTATTAATGACAGAACAGATTCGCATGATATGGCAACCAAAATGAAAGCGCAGATCCCCAGTGGCTTCGTGGCTTTGACGTTGACTGCTGAGCCCAAGGATGTGGGTTAGAATCCCGGCTATAGAGGCCGCCTTTAGAAGGAGGCGGAGTGGGTAAAACTGTCGGGTACTGTGTGTCAGCGCGCCATATCTTAGTGGGTAAAAATTAATCCGGCGACTTCCACAACGGCTCCTCTGATAGCACGAATGCAGCTCCGTGCCGGTAAATCCACTATACCATACCATACCATACCATACCATACCATACCATACCATACCATACCATACCATACCATACCATACCATACCGTACCGTACCGTACCGTACCGTACCGTACCGTACCATACCATACCATACCATACCATACCATACCATACCATACCATACGATACCATACCATACCATACCATACCATACCAAACCACAGAATGTAGCGCATGTGGCTGAAACGCGGATGGTCTAGATTAAACCGGAGCCTTCGACTACGGCGTCACTTATAGTCTGTGTGTCACTTCAGGACGTTAAACCCTAAATTTAATTTTTAATTTCAGACATGATTGATCGAAATTGCTGCGTTGAATTTAGTTTTGTCGTAACAGCGTGGCCACTTCTAAATGATAATCGATATAGTTTCCGAGACTATGAGCTAAAAGCGCAACACCCCCCAAAAAATTGTCTGACGATTTCGCGTGGCTAGGCCAAATGCGAATTAGGTGCTCTACCACCTTGCTTCTAACGTCGGTTTCGGTTCGATGCATAGTTTTCAAGGTCACACAGGCTTCAAACAGAGATCGGCCACTTCGTACTTAAGCTCCGTTTTAAAGAAATGACGCGATAGCGCTGATGAATTTACACCAATATATGTGATTTTAATCATTCGTACTTTGCATTAACAGATACCTGCGAGTCCTCATACCGTCTTGGTGCAGCGGTGCAGCGGTGCAGCGGTTAAGCGATGCGCCACTGCCTTGCGATAGCAGGTGCTGCCACAATGGGGCGTGTGAGACCCAGATCGCTCTTTCCCAACAACATCAAGGACAAGGTGAGAGAAAAACATAGGCGAAATCTGAGATTTGGGGTTTTAGTGCTCTCGTACTAAAAAACAAAACAAAAAAACATAGCGCTCATTCTTCTCCTTCCGCTGCCTTTCTCAGCATTGCCTACTAAGTAAAAAGTTGTGTCGGCTGGCTACGGCGTGGAGGAGTTTTTCTTTAGAACATAATGCGCGTTCTATAACCCCTCCACTTTGGTGAGCGCGTTCTGTACACTACTAGCTGAAAAAATTGATAACGAAAATCGCAGTCTCTATCGTCGTCGAGGGGAGATGCAAGCATGAAACGGGTTGCACTACCGGCGTGGCACGAACTAAGAAGAGTTGTAAACGGCGGTGGACGCATGCTTGAAGTGGGTCTCGTCCGGGTTATGCCACACCACACCACACAGCAAAGAGTTTCTCCCGCTGACCATATCGAAGCCCAGCAGCAGTGAGAAACGTAAGCGCCCCCACGCCAACGGCGCAGGCCAGTAGACATACTGCGTTCTGTCTCAAATTCAATATTTCAAGATATTATCCGTGTCAAGCAGAACCATAACATCCGTGATACAACCAGAGCTAGAGAGTAAACCACTGACCATGCCCTTTCCGCCTCCCTCACATTTCCTTTTTATAAACGCCCCGCGTCTGTTAGTGCGCGCACAAATGCAACTGTGGCATTTGAGTTGCTTCCATGCTGTCTGGAGGCGGGGCTTGCGAGCGATGAATAGATAGAACCGGTATAACACCCAGTCCTGCATGCTGCCTCTGACAGCGCAATGTTTTCCCATGTGCATCCATTCATGCGGAAAGTTTCGCGAAGTTGGTTTCAGGATTCGGCGTTCTCCCTTCAGGTCGGCGTCATGTTCGCTCTTAGGTTCTTCTTATTTCAACATACATTCCGGGGAACGGGTGCTAAAAGTATTCAATGCTTAAACCAGATCTGACTTTTGTGAAGTGGTTTGCATCCGTAGCACGAGCCCAAATAAGCCGAAAAGTTTCCTCCCTTGCATTTTGATATCGAACCTGATGGCAGACCATTAAGCTGAGCTCTTAATGCTTGGGAAGAACGCTTTTCAATCTTTGAAAAATCATTGCTTTCTTTGAACAGTGAACGGCAAGGAATAGAAAAAAGGCAACTATGAGATCCACGATTGCTTATTAGACACGAATAAGATTAACAAATGCTTGACTGCTGCACCAAAATTTCTAAGGCTAACTAGACAATGAAGAACAATCCTTTCTACTATGGTTTTCAAGTTTCATTGCAGAAGACAAAAAACCGAATGAATATATCACAAAAGAAAACACTGAACGTGATTGTGAATCCTTTAAAGAAAAATTCACAGCACCTTCCGAAGCATGTTGAGCCCCGCCGTGGTGGCTCAGTGGTAGCGGCGCTGTGCTGCCGGCCCGAAAGACGCGGGTTCAATCCCGGCCACGGCGGCCGAATTTCGATGCAGGCAAAATTTTATAGGGCGGTGTACTGTGAGAGGTTAGTGAACGTTAAACAACCCCAGATGGCCGAAATTTCCGGAGCCCTTCACTACGGCGTTCCTCATAGCCTGAGTCGCTTTAGGACGTTAAACCCGAATAAACCAAACCAAACTGAAGCATGTTGACAAAAGGTAAAACTGCGGAAGCTCACTTTAGAGCTCACTGGATTGCAAAATTGGGATCAGAGATAATTAATAAGCGAGCGCTCAGAATATGTAGTCGCAGAGCGAGGACACGAGTTGGACAAAGTTTTGTGATTGCAAGCACGTGTCTTCAGTGTTTGCTGCGCCTAACGCTTTCGAGTTGTGGTGTTATGTTCAGTTTAGTGGCACATAAGCAGCTGAGGTAGTGAAGCAAGACAGGGCATCGCTCACTCCCTGCCTTAAATGTGAAATAATAGCTGCTGCCCCCAATACCGGAAAGAAAACGCGTAGATGTCAAAGTTTCTAAGTTTCTCGAACGGGACACCGTTACCAGATCGATGAGGTAGTCAAAGAAGGTCTTTTCTTTTCTTGCTGGTGGATGGACTTTTTTTTTATTTCGCTACTTGTTCTAAACGCAAAAACAACTATAGCTGTACCCACTGATTGCTATCTTTTAAACAGGTATGCACACTGCACTTTCAGTCTCTCGGTTATCGGAAGCCCGGTAGCTCACAGCGAATGTGTTCAAAATGAAAGCCAATTTTAGTTTTTAATATTTAAACAACAGTTATTCCTGGGAGTGAAAAAACTAGGCGTGCAGAATCTCAACTGCAAATGTTGTGAAATGCCTGAAATGTCCAAGTGACTGCAAATAAATGGAATGTTAGGATGCGTAGCAAATGCTATGAAATGTGTCACAAAGCGACACAAAACACACGAGTGATGATAATGATGATGAGTTTTTATGGCGCGAGGGCATCTCTGGCCAAAGAGCGCCATGGAACAAGGTTGTTTCTTATAATCAAGCTGGGGTCCCCATTCCTCATGCCCATTCTCACCCTAAAGACACCGAGCAAGCACGCAAGTGAAACTACCATTAGTGGCATGGTAGGCTGACTTCCACGATTTGATGCTAACTTTCCTTTAATTTTGTTCCGAACTTTTCCGAGCACGCAACCTCCTGAAAAGCAGTCAGAAAGAATAGAAAAAAAAAGTTACAAAAATGAAGCATCTGTGGTTAGTCTCGAAAGGGGGCTCGTGTGGAGAATTGTGTAATCACCCTTTGGAAATATTTTAATTTTCCGGACGGCAGCATTGCAACGAAAGGCGCGGGCGGCGTCTCTGCAAACAGCCTCGATTTTGGTAAAGAACGAGGGGTAGGAGGTTCGCTGCCCATGGGTCAAAGTACGACTGGATTCTGCATGAACAGGTAATTACGTTTGCGCAAGCGGCGAGTTTACTTGCATTTTTTTTGTATTAGAGGACAGAAATTGATCGGCTTTCTCAATCCGTCTAACTTAAGGCTCTGGAAAATCCCTTCATATATGAATTTCATACATGCTCCTTCGTATGCAATTCGGGGTTAGGTTTCGTTTTCGGTTATCTTTTTTCTGTCGCTACTTTTCTTTTGAGACCATGCACGTGAGACTTATCGACCGCTGAACGGATGGAACAGTTTTTATAGCTTCTGCAAGCAACTGTGATTTATGCAGAGGTTAAGGTCTGGCTCCATCGAAGGGAAGTCCCTAATAATTTGTGCATAGGAAGGGTAAGAAAGCAGCTGGTAGCCAGTTTTACAGATAATTTTAGGCAAAGGGGTGTAGCTGTAGAGCACAGAGAACTGCATACATGCAGAATTAAAATAAACAAAAAAGTGGAATGGTTTGAACTGGATTCAAGTGAGTAGACGTGCAAAAGCATGCGCTTAGCCCGGGTGCCTCATGGTTTTGTTTGTAGTTAGCTCATGTTTAACACAAGGTGCGAACGGCTGCCGCGTTAGAATAGTGCTCTCGTGCAGTGACCAGTGAAGCTGATCAGTTCTCGCCGCCGCGAACTTTATTATTTTTATAGGTTCGCCAAGGTCATTATCAAGGTCAAGCTTCACGCAAGACTCTTGGTCGGAACCGTGTTAAGCAAGGTGTCACCTTAAAGAAAAGCTTCACTCAAGATTTTTAGTGGGAACCGGGTTGAATAGTGGTTTCGCAATAAAAGTGCAATCTATAAAAATTACTAACCTTGTCCGGGATGCGGGAGAGAGAGAGAGAAAGAAAGAGGTTATAACTGCTTACAGTAGTTTTGGATTCGCGGAGTCTGAGAGCATTCTTTACTCGTGAAGTTTGCCAGGGGAGAATTTGCCCTGTGCTTCCCGTTCTTATTGGATTGCCTTGGCGATAAGGGACCAGCCCTGGACTGACTCGTGGTGTGAGTTCAGGGGTTTCTCTTCTTCTTCCAGCCTTTTTGTAGTGCTGCTGACCTTTTCATTTTTCTCCGTCTCAGGTTTTAGAAAACATGTTAATGATTCTTACTAAAAATCGCCCCGAAATTATCGAAATGCAGAATTCTTCGACAACTACTCACAAGAAGAATAAAAATAAAAATAAGAAAAATAAAATAAAAATGCCACGCCTACTTTCTGGCGCGGGGGTTTCAGATCCTTGTTCAGTACTGGTGGCAGGGCCGAGACCCTCGAGACCCCTCTGACTTTGAGCACTGGATTTATGAACCAGGGAAGAAATTACCTCGAACTAAGAAAAAGGTTTTGATAGCCCGGTGAAACTGATCATGCTCGGTGCACTTCATAAACTTCCCAGGGGTGCATCGCCTTTAAGTAGCGGAGAGAATTAGACCGAGTCTGGTTTCTGAAGCCTCGCTTTCCAGCTCGCAGTGGAGCTTTCGAGGCACGGAGTAGCAGGTATCTGCCGATGCGATAATTTTTGGGTTAGATAGCTTACTGTACAAGTGTCTCAGCCAGAGCGGTACATTCTCAAGAAATTCTGAAAGCTTGAAAAAAAAAGACCTTTTCCTTTCTTGTTTAATTTTATACACGAGCAATATATTGGTAAAAACGAGAAAACGCAGTTTCTTCGGAGTTTCACTAGGTAGTCTTATTCTGCAACTCAGAATTAAGTACAAGTTTGACATGTGCACCAAAACATTGACTGTGCAAAGCTGTTTCATTTAAAGATGGTGAGATATTGCATAAAATACAAACTCCACAAAGTATTACATCAGTGCTAATCGTAGTTGCGTCTGGGTAAGTAAATGGCTCCTTGTGCACCCTGTCCAACGCTGCTGAGGGTACAGGGTGCATATAAAAGTTTTTCTGGACATTCTCCAGCAATCCTGTTGCTTAGCTCCATGTAAACGTCACAAAATGGCAAATAGTGTTTCTCACATGGCCCAGACGACCATGTCAATCGCAGATCAGACAACCGGAGAGTTCGGAGAGGTTGGTTGCTACCGAAGTATAGTAAAGAAGTTGGTACAATAGTCTTTCCAACATGTAGTCGGCTGCAGATGCTCAACAGACTGCTAAACTGCTTCTTGATACAAAATGGTGCCGTGCGTAGTCTACTGCCGCAAACTACGTTCCTTTCTTTCATCTTGTGGGCAATAAAAAAAATTAGAAAGCGTTTTCTCCTAATTTTCAGGGTTATTTTTCAGATTCCTACATCTCTAGTCATAGCTGGAAGAGGATACAAGACATTCGACGCGTCTGCCGTGGGGCGCGCACATAATTCGTAACATTTTCCCTTAGAGTTAAATTTCATGGCAGAGAATTCTTGGGAAAAAATCTTCTACTTATAAGCGGAAGTAAATACTACGAAGGAAAATGGCTTATTACTTTTTATAGCAATTGTATTTCTACAATCCTGTGATTAACTAGGCTTATCGGCGCTAGAAGGTTTCCACCACCGGAACACGATTTTCTCTCTAAGCTCGTCTTGTGCTAGCCTTTTCCAAGACGTCCTGAGGGACGATGGAAAATCATGAGTCGTTAGCGGAGACTGCCATCGGCATCCCAAATAAAAGTTTGCAATGAAGGAGGAGGAGGAAAAACCACTGTTGAGAGCGTAAAAGTTGGATGGTCTCATTCTGTGAGCCCAAGGGCTGGAACGCTGCTGGTACCTTTTTCGCCATCTTCTGGCCAGCGGGGTCCTCGCTGCGCAGGGTGGACTACCAACGCTCCTAGGTTGTGTGGGAATTTTCTTTTCATTTGAAGCTTTTTACGCATAGCTTTGTCGCGTCAAACATTGTGTCCGGTTCCCCGCATAATGATCAGGCCGGATCGTGTGTGGGGTGGTGTCATTAGATCAAAGTGACTGGACTAGTTACAGTGTTGGTTTGTATTATCCTAAATATGTGTTCTTCTCCGTTATTGAGGCTGTCGATAGGATAGGTATTTCTTGCTTCTCTTCTGCCTTTGTTGAAATTGTTGTCCATGCTTCTTAGGACTTGTTGAATTTTGATTCGTATCCTAGTTCTTAGGAGGTGGTTCCATCTTGTCAACTACCTCATAAGGTACGGCTATTTTGAGCCTTTGAAACGTTTTTTGTACTGTTCTGCAATGAAGATGCACGCATCGAGTCACCAACAACATAAGTAGACGATAAGGCATGCTTACTTTGGCAGTGTTCAAGAAGAATTAAAGAAAATATCTTCGCTTATATTAAGAACCTTGAGGAAACTGTCAGAACTTTGACAAAACTTTCTTGCCTCTCATGCTAAGCAGCTTTTTCTAGGACGAATATCGCTGCTCTTTTTTTTTTACTTGCTATTGATTTTGGCTTTACCCCTTGGGAACAGTTGAGAATAAACCGTGCTTTTGTGGCCTGGATAACACTGATGAATGTCACAAAGTAAACTAGGGGATTGATTGGCTAATAGTTCCAGACTGCCGGAACATTGTCGGTCTGGTGTGCTTCGTATGCACAGAAGTTGCAGGGATTTGGATATTGGCACCAATGCTTGTCATTTTTACTGTAATTGTTGAGCTGGGACAGATACATATTCAAGGATACCAAAAGAAATTGCTGTATGAGAACGTGAGCACAGACGCATTCGAACACAGGAGCTGGCGCACTGTACTTTTCGACATGCAAACTCTTTGTCAAAAGTAACCAGGCTGCATGGTTTGCTTCTCATACGTATAACAGTGCCCTCACGGCTTCCCTAAAGATCAAAAAGTTCTTTGATGGCGAGAACAGGGGTTCTTCTGACAATGCAGAGATTTAGAGCTGGAAGGCTGGCCAATGCCGTGATTTTTAGGGGCCGTGAACCCCGTCAAGCCCAGTTAGAGGCTTTTTGTTCACGGTCCTCAGCATCTGTAATGTTGATGTTGGAATAAAATGATGATGAATGAATGAATGAATATACAACTGAAAAAAAAACGTGCAAAATGGTTACGTTTGACAAAGACGGTACAAGGCAGTGAACATAGTCGGCCGGCGCGAAGTCCTTGAATATTATAGTCCGTGGCTGAGCATCATACAGTCACCTACACCTACAACATGACCTCACCAGAAATACAGCAACGCATCAGTTCTCGTGTATATTAGCGTGCTTCCCATGAGTCTTTTATTGCCGGGGTTTCGATTAAACCGATGTCTTTTTATACATAACAATGCATTGGATGCTGAATATAGTGTGAACCGTAGAACCTAATATCACTAACAATATTTTCATGTACTATTACACTCTTGTTCATTTTTATCACGAAGGTTTGAGAACTTTCCGATAACGATCCCGAATGAATTCTTGTAGTTGGTTTATATACTCTGTTTGCACTTACGTGTGAAATACTGAAAAATTGGGCTCTTAGAGTAGGCTGGTTAGGTTCCCCAGCAGTGGCGCTAGATGCCCAGTCTGTGGGTCAATTTTGTTCCTATGCGTGGCTTTATATGCTAATTTGCTATCTGATGGCAAAGGACCATGGAAACTATTTCTGTGCCTGTTATAGATTTCTAGCATATATTCGGCATTTTCTATTGTCTCATGCGGAGCGAATTCTGGCGACTGCCGCCTATAGCCATATGGAAAGACTGAAGCCGCAATATTCAGTCCGGGCAGCCTTTTGGCATGCAGTAAACAGACACGCACGTGTTCATCGCTCAACAGCTGTGGCTGCTACGCCGTCGCTCCGTCGTTTCGACGCGGCCGTGCGTGCTTCCGCGTCTTGGGAAAACGTTCCCCAGCTGCGGCGGAGACTGTCTCCGGCGTGGTCTAGTGGCTAGGATACCTGGCTTTAACCCAGGAGGCCCGGGTTCGATTCCCGGCGTCGGAATGAGTCGGTCTCATGGTGTAATGGTCAGCACTCTGGACTTTGAATCCAGCGATCCGAGTTCGAGTCTCGGTGAGACCTTTTTCGTGAATATTCGTATTTTCGACACTGGCGAGCAGAAAAACTAGCTTTCCACAGCCCTTTTCTTTTTTTTTACTTGAAAGTCTTCCTTCCTCTTCATTGCTTTTTTATTAGCTTTTTACCTTTCTATCTTGCTGCTCACATCACGGAAATCCCGGCTCACAGAGCTGTTTAGCGCCTCTTTCGTACAGCGCATACGCTGATCTGCATTGAGAATAAGACTTAATTGGATTTTCGCTTTACATTGGCAATGCAACTGCCGCACTAGCCAGGGCTGGTAGAAGAGAAATGATCAGAACCTGAGGTTAGGGTGAATGTTACGTCATCAAGCGTAATTATGCGTCATCAAGAGTAAACATACGTCCTTCACAGCATGAAACGTTGGTTCACGGGGGGCGAAAATGTATAGACTGCAAACACAAACAAAAGCAAACATGTGAGTTGCAGAAAAATCCCATATAATATCCTCACCTTACCGAGTCGTAAGGAATGCCGTGCTGTGCGCTAAGAATTCACTACGGAAACGCAGTAAAAATTTGCTGCAGACGAGGCGCAACTATCAAACGCATGTCGGAAGAGAAAAGTGGGCTAAACTGAGCTTTTTGTGTTCCCTGGCTTAGGGTAGTTTAGGAGGGCTTAGGGTGTCTCACCTAAGAACATACAAACTTTTTAGAAATAGGGTTTTTGAGTTAGAAGAGCGTTTTTTTCGGCACGGCGCTGTCAGCAGTGAAGTACGTCCCAATACAGCTAAGGCGTGCTAACTAGCAGGTTGGTTAATTAATATTCAACAGTTACCTTTCTAACTATTACTGTTAGGCTCTTTATTTATTGATAGGCATGTAGCCCAACGTATGTAATATCTATATCAGTTTTTATAATTTCAACAACACGGTTACACTCGGCGCTGTGGCCCAACAAATTCTGGCAACATCATGACAAAAACATGCGCTTTAGAGAAGCTTGCGGGCAGAGAATCCTCTCCAGTGCACGCAACTCGTCGAAATAGCCAGAATTTGTTGGGCCACAGCACCGCGCGTAACTACATTTTCGAAGTTCTAAAAACTGATATGAATATTAATTACGCTGGGCTACGCGCCTCTCAATGGTCAAGGCGCCAATAGCAATAATTAAAAATGTAACTATTCAATACCAGTTAACCAGCCTTCTAGTTAGCAGGTCTTAGCTGTATTGTGATGTATTAAGCCACTGACAACGCTACGCCGAAAAAAGCGCTGTTGTAAGTCAACAAACCTATTTTTATAAATCATGGAAAGTCTTAGGTGACACACCCCGTATAGTAGACCCTTAGCCCAGAACAGAAATAATCATGAGTAGTGCGTCCTTGGTCGCCAGTTCTAGTGTATTGGTCTGCAGCATTTTACAGCAACCGTTACTGGCACTGTGACCTGATATGTTTCGGTGAAACTGAAGATTAGAGGTTATCGACGGATTCAATTTCTATTTAAGGAAAATTACAATAGCCAAAAGAAGACACAAACGGGAAACTGGGAGGACCGGATCGAGGCTGGGCTACCAGCTGTTTATTTATCAGATCAGGGCTCATACATATGCAGACCAAGCTGCGTTGTGCTCTGGACCGCTTTGATCCTCGCTCTTTCACAGAGGCCAAGATCCTCGGTCCGTGGCCACAACAGTAGGCTGTCATCTAGGCTCACAAGGCACTGTTTTGTTTTTTCCGAGAGACTGCCTTGATTGATAGATTGTGACTGTGTTTCTCGTTCCTTGTGTCTTCCCATTTTAATCCCCTCATTCCCTTCCCCAGTACAGGGTAGCCAACCGGAAACCTTTCTGGTTAACATCCCTGCCTTTCCCGCTCTCTCTATCCCCCCCCTCTCTCTCTCTCTCTCAAAACATGACTATAGCACAATGACCATCCCACTCAATCATACGTCGTAGAACAAATATAAAAAAATATAGAGAGGATGGTGATTGTACGGTGGTCTTGTAACTGAGTGCCCTTTATACATTTAAGCCCCGATTTGTAAAATTACAGCAGTCCAGCCTCTCTCCAGTCTTCCTCCCAGTTTACAGTGTGCGCCTTCTTTTTGCTCGTGTTATTTTCCGTAATGCAATGCACAAACAGCCAAAAAGCATGTTTTGCAAAAATTCTAAATGATCACATTTGCCCCGAAATTGTAAATAACGAGAATAATTGGCACTGACTGCCGCGGTAGATATTCTGTGCCCAGCTGGTGAAGAAGAAACAAAAAGAGTTTACGTCTTAAAATTTCTTTACGAAGACATAAACAGTTCACTGGGACCTGTCAAAAGTAGGACGTGTATTTAGCAAGCCATATTAGTGGTTTCACGCTGGGTCAAAACAAAAGAAATATTGACGTGAAGCACTCTACCCGTGAACATGAAAAGTTTTCTCAAGGCCACTTGAATTGTTTTCGGCTGTATGGAGCGACTACTAGAAGAGGACATTTTTGAACCTATAAATAATCTATAACAGGAATTAGTACGCGGCTAGAGAGTTTGCTCTAAAGCCTTACTCTGATGTAATTCACAGAAGACAGAATTAAATATAAAATTTAATTTTTTTTTTCTACTTGAACGCTTTGAAACAAGCAGTGTTCAAGACTACTGCTAGGCTGTGTAAAATAACCTATTGCTTGCTATCCAATAAAAAGACTTTTGCTGGTACCGTTCTTTTAAGCAGCGCGCATTATCGGAAATTTTATTGTAAATAAAGAACCGTGCTCGAAATTCTTTAATGCATTCAAGGTCCACTGAGGACCATGAAGACTGGCGCGCCGTCGATTCTATAACTGATAACAGCTGCTGTCTATCTTAAGCTTTAACTTCTGTTACTCAGGTGTTATCTTGATATGACGTTAAAAAAGTGAGTTAGTTGCCGTGCCACGTCTTCTACGTAGTTGTAAGCGAGCTTTCTGACCTTTTCTTTCGGGCCCTTAATATGCAGAGATCACCTGCCTTCCTGAAACCAAATAAAGCAATCGACTGGACAATAAGCTAACACCAATAATCTTCAACTTCTTGCAACACTTCAGCGCACAATAATTTAAAGCTGTTAAAGAGAAAATATGCCTGCTCATTTCAAATAAAAACGCAAAATCTGTGAAAAAGAGGCGCATTCTCTTAGCCGCACGGCCAACGCACAGAGCAAGACCCTGCTCAACCTGACCGACGACAGACTGGGTTTCACTGCTGCTACCGTGGACCTAAGCTCCGCGATATAAACCTAGGTTACAAAGTAAATAAAAAATACGTTTTAACTTTTATCGATTGCTAGTGTTCTGTGCAAGAACATTTGAGCTTTCTGCGCAAAAAATAAATTGAATTAATTGTCCTATACACCCACGACGGAAGGACTGAAGTCTATATCTAAAGGAATACCTTGATAACGTTGCTGGAAATTCTAGCACGTTTAGCTACACCAAAGAATTTCAATTTGACCTAACAATGTCGGCAGGCTGATGTCATTTGCGAAGTTGTTGAATGTGAGGGAAACTCACAAAACGTATTGAATCGTGTGCCCTAAGTCTCAGAAAACCTCATTCGTTATCTATCCATCTGCTTTGCAAAAAAAAAAAAAAATGACACAGAGGAATAGACATATGTCAGGAATCTGTTCTAAATAAGGTTATTGAAGATTGTCTCAGTTCGCGCTACCAGCAGAGGAGAAGGATCAATGTTATTAGTTCGGTTCTGGTAGGTTTCACAAAGGAATTCTTCTTCGTCGTACTCCAATGGATTAACAGCTTCTATTGGACATGATAAGTACAAGAAACTTCTATCATCTTCGTTTCCCGAACAATAGACTGAGTGGAAAATAAAAAGTTCGTCATTACGATGTCATAATTTTTTTTCCGGCTACAGATCCAATTTCGCAAGTAGAAGGATGATCCTGTGGGGAAGGGTAGATAGTAAATAAAGAATTTCCAAATAGTGGAAGGAAAAGGAGCCACGGGAAAAGAATAAACTGATGAATTTGCAAGGAGGAAAGCTAAAACTAGAGAAGACATATAATGCGCTTGTTACCTTATGTTTTCAAGACACCTAAAGCTTCCACTGAAAAAAAAAAATATGTTGTATCTTTTCCATGAAGCAATCAATTTAGGCGGCTGAAAAATTGCTTTATTTTGTTGGTAAGAAAAAAGGCCGTGCCTTTATTGAGCTCTCTGTGCTTAGAAAAAAAACGAGAATGCACTGAAGGAATTACAGGAACAGCCCACGAAAACTGCTTTCATTTTTCACTGCACACTCTCTTGTATTAGACCTGCAGCAGATCGAAACCTGCGATTAACACCGCAGAACATTTTTGCAGACCATTAGAAACTGAAATATAAGTTTTATCGCCATTTATTTTTCGAAAGAAATTAAACTGACTTACATATCTTCATTTCATTGTTGACTGAAGCGTGTTGAAGAACGGACAAAACTACTGCTCTTAAAAGTAGTGAATCCATGAGGGAAAGCCGCTCATTCTAGCTCACATTAACGCAGCATCTGTAAGCCTAATGACGAGCCAGATTGCCGAATAGTATAAATTTTGCCCTTCAACAAGCGGCCCATGCTCGATCCCAATTGGCGTTTACAGCACTACGCACAAACAGATATGCGAGGATTTTCTCTAATCTGCTGGACGAAAAAGTAGAAACGATAGCGGCACCGCACACCGTGTGCGAACGTGTCCACTCATTGGCGCAGCTGAATCACGTGACCAGAGATGGGTCCTTACAGATGGCGACCACATCGTCACCCATGTGACTATTAACACACAAGCTCTTCTGGATAGCATTCGCATTGGCCAGAATGTGGACGGGGGTGTCTTGCTTACAATGCGCTGCACGGCTCTGCCGAAATTCATGCTGTTTCCCTGAAAACCCTAGAGAACGCTATTTTGTCTGTTGTGTTTTGAAAGATACCAAAAACTTAGTGGGAGTGCGTTGTGTCGGAGCAGTGCAACTGCAACATTTGGCAATCTACCCGGCATTTCTTTTTATAATTCGACATTGTTTAATTATTGAATGTATGAAGCTTCTAGGTAAATCATGTGAAGGTTTTTATTTATGAAATCACTGTGGGAATGATTTGGAAACGGTTAGAAGACCGCTGATTAAGTCTGACACGCTCTTCAGACTTCTCATTGCGTTTAAGAAGTGCGGAGAAGCTCAGGAATCACGTCTTTGGTGCTGAGGTTTATGATATAGACCGACTTCTTATAGCCAATTGGAACGACTGCGTAATCTACCGCCGAGGAACTAATGATGCTTATAAAGAAGGCCTTCAACAGTGCCGTAATCACCGGGAACAATGGTATGAAAATTGGCTCATGACCCTTAGGCCAAGCAAATGCAGTCTCATATTCATTACTCGTCGCCACAGAAGTCATGCCTTTCAGTTAAAAAACGCTAGGAAGTGAGTAGAATCCGTATCATTTTCAAATACTTAGGCTTCACGGTATCTAATGGCCTAGCATGGAATGTGCATGGAGCTAACGTGATATCTGTAGCCAATAAAATGCTGTGATTAATGAAAAGTCACCTTCGCCTCTGCCCACATTACGTGGAATTGCTCGATTATAAGTCCATCGTCCGACCTAAACTACAATATGCGTCCACCATATGAAACTGACACCGTGCTATCCTCATTAATGGTCTACAAGCAGCCAAAATGACGCTGTAAAGATCATATATTCTTCAAATGATATATTTGACGTCAATGTTGCAGCTCTGAAAGCTAAATCCACAGTATTGCATCTTATTGTCCGTCCTCACATAGAACCTTATTACTGCACCCTAAGCTCTACTGCTCGACACTACATCGTGCAGCTTACATGATGCCAGCATCGTAGATATCTCACCACACCAGGCACTCGCTTCTCGCTTCAAGTTTTTCGTCCATGTACTTGAACTGCTACTTTTACAGCGTCCTTTCCACGTGCGGCTAAAGATCGGAATGGGCTTCCCCAGCATGTCGTCCACATAACCAGCCCCTCATTGTTCACCGGAAATTTAACATCCTATGTTTCTGAACACACGTGGCATGTTTGTTTTTAAATCGTTTTTGCTAAAACCATCTGTTATATAATACACCACGGAGGGGTAATTAAAGAAATAAAATGGAACATCCTGTCGCGCGTCGCCCGATACCACCATACAACGCTTCGCAAGCTTTTTTTCGACACCGCCGCAGCCGCAGTAGATGACGTCATCATGGCCCCTGCTACCTGACGCTGTGCCGAAGAAAAATGACGGCTGCTTCTTAAACATAAAATTGCTCGAATTACGGGACGCAGAAGAGAAGCACACAGGACGACCGGAAGTGCCCACCGGCCAGAACGCCGTCCTGTATTTATTCGAGGATTGCCTGATAATTTCAAATCATAGCACGGAAAGAATTCACATACTTACCTTGAAAGTTTCAAACATTAGAACCCTTTAAGATCGTCGAATTCTAGAAGCTTTTCTGTTTCACTTCAGGCATTTCCCGCCTCATTGCATTCAAAGTTAATTCTTGGTCGTTAATTACAACTGAAACTTCCATTCGTAATTTCTACTCTTTCTTTCTATTGCCAGCGGTAGGGTCCCAGCTTGCCGTATTTTTTAGAAGGTAGGGTTTTAGAATAAATGGCATGTGTGGATAGAAAATCAGTTTCAAGCAAATATTAAACTTTTCATGATGTGAACTGGTGTCCACAGACAAACTGCAGCTCGCCAGCGTTGTGAGGAGCACGTGAAATCAACATTCTTCGGGGTGAAAATTCAGACCATTCGCGGTCGCAGTCGGTCTGAAGATGACAGCGAACGTTTGCAATTATGGGTCTAAAAACATGAACAATCATCCCGCACTCCGTGGAAGCTGCATCTCGGTGTCAAGATTATTTCGCTGAGCTCTAGTAACGTCTCTAGTTCTAAAGAATGTGGTAAGACCAGGTGCCAGATGAGATAAACAAGTAACATAAAAAAAAATGAACGCTGAAGACTACCGCGGCAACATCTCGAACACGCTTTAGCAGACAAAAAGGTAGTATTCTTGCCTCACCTAGTTCACCAGAGTGCACTGCTCAAGTCGTTTTTGAGAGCAAATTTTTTGTTCGCGATCCACGAAACTATTGGCAGGATGAGCCGTGAAAGCACTCACGTTATTACTGTACTGGTAGATAAATGCGCCCGAAGTGAACGCGGCCCTTCGTTAACAGAGAGGTAAACATCATGGCGCGTGGACGTTTGCGACAGCGGGCATAGTTGGATGCACCAGCTCTGAGGGTACTCAACGAAATACCAGTTTAGATATGACCTTGAACGCGCCAGAGCTTTGTTCGTCGCTTGCAGATCCAATTCAACTTTTTTGTTTACCTTCTCTTGGCTTCGTAATAAAGGACAAATCGAACTGGGGTCCTCATTACGTCTCTGTCCAGATAGGATGACGTATTCTTGAACGCAGGGTGAATTTGCTGGTATTATGAGACGTGTTCGACTTAACATGACACGGCGTAATAAGCATTTATCTAATTGGCCAAAGGCTGCGACATCGTGCCCGTTAGATTGTAGTTGTGGTTTCAAAACGGCTAGTCGAGAAGTATATTTCCGTTATTGCATGTCGTTATAAATGCAGACACGTTTAACAAACCTGGAGGAAGCGAAAGAAACAAAAGTTACTGCTAGCTTCTACAGCAAATCTCAGTTTATTTACGGGGAATGTGTTCCGCTTAAAAGAGAACTTGCGAAGATTAGCGAAAAACAACTGCTTCGGGGAATAAAATAACTCAGGTGTTGAAAGAAAAACACGCACATTATGTGCATTCTTGGACCACACTACATTGCGACAAATTGGGGCGCCATCGACTCCCTTGGACAGTTAACAAAGCGCAAACGCATTATTAGCAAATTGTCCTATGTGCTTATGTCTCATCTCTTGTCTGCTTCGCTGGACTTGGGGAAACAAACTTTCTCTGTCATCGCCGCCGGTTCACGCGCCGACAAGGTAACTCAAGACCGTCTTTGGCAGTAGCCACGATCGACGCCGCAACGGCAGTGTGTTTGCAGACTCTGCTCGTGTAAATAAACGCCCAGTGCTTCCCACACAACGTGTTTGCAATGTGCCTGAGGTTACCAGTGTTGTTAAGTACGTACCAGCAAAAAGCTAGAACAGCAGCCGAGCACTAAAGAGCAGCAAGTCTTCAGAAGCTTTCTCTTGTTGTGTTGTTTTTGCTGTGCTCTTCTCGATGCGCATTTGTATGGTTTTTCTTAAATGCATGAACAAATTGTGCCACAGAGTCGCGGAGGCGACTCGCACATTTGATTTTGCGTGTGCTACTTCTACATGGACCATGCAACACACTTTCAGCAGGTGCATGCACAGGAAGAAAAACTTTGCACATGCGATCGAAGGGGAGAGAGCCAAGTATCTCACTCGCGGAATCACGTCATCATTTGTTTCGAGCAAAAGAGGCAGGCGGGAATTTATTGTGGTTTCCATGCTTGTTGTATAAAGTGACGCTTTTGTTTCTAATTTCGACGAGAAGCACCGGTAGCTAGAGGTGGATAAACGTCGCTTTCTTACTCCATTACTGTGTCGTTCTCGGCTCGGAAGGGTAAAGATTTCCAAAAGCCTCCCATTGTAGGTATGAGCCTTCTCTGCCGTTGTCTTTGGTTTGCTTCCTGTGTCGTCCGGGGAAGCCAGACTTGTACTTCGGAGAAGGAAGCTTACCCAAGTTCGCCGTGAAAATTAACCGGTAACGTACAGTACAAATACACTCGTAAGCACCAAGCCTATGCACTACTGGTAACAGACAATGCAACCGCGTCTGCCCAGGCCGTAGTTTGCTGAGCTCGTATACAACTCCTGTGTATATGACTCAACAAGACACTCGGCGGCGACCAAACCAGTTTGCGCCTAGGAATCCGTGAGGACGGTGATACCACATGCCTGAATAGATGCCAATGCCACGGTGCGTTTATCGAGCTGTCTTTATAGGGCGCACTCTGGAGACTAGTTGAAGAAAGCGTCGTCGCGCGGTGGTAAACATACACACTCGTCGTTGGGCATTGCTTGCAATAGGCATAGGATTAGTGGTGGGAAGCCCTAGAATGAGCTTCAAAGCTCGCTTGGTCTCCGGCTCACGACTTTCCGTGGGACGGCACTCTAGATAATGCCGTTTTTTGACTGTCGTCTGAGCCTGTTGTGAGTAGAAGGTGTATAAATTGTGTTCCTTATTAATCCAATGATTCACTGCTTCACAGGAACTGGTGTTTCTACACCAGATGTATAAATATTGATGGTATACTATGGATATTATACCAGTTCTGATAAACAATCTCCAGAGTTAAAGAAAACGCCTCTAACGAATAACAAATATTGGTGTGCTCTACTGAAATCTAGCAACAGTGCTTGAAGATTGCACGTCTGGAAGGAAATCTACGTTTCTCTGTGCATACAACCTGATCATACTGTGAAAAGATTGTCGGTATTTATAAGGAAGGGTATACTTATTTATTACCCTTTAGTCATTCGAAAGATACTAACGCTTATCTTTTTTATCGTCCCGAGTAGCTTGCAGTTCAATTCTTGCTGCGCTAACGTATACTCTTTGACTTGATACGTGTCACATGTGCCGCGGTTGTTCTCCTTTCCAAGTTAACAGCATAAGTCATTTTAATGCTATGTGTTATTCTCGAAGTGCACACCCATTTTAATATGGATAACCAACTAGCCTCCTTGATGCATTGCTGATAGCTTAAAAAGCAGTCAGTGATGCTGAACTGGTGTCCTTTTCTATGGAATCCAATCACATTCATGATTAATTAATATAGTTTTACCAGACGCGCCTATCGATGTGTTGAAATGCTGACACGGGGCTCGAGGCTACGAACCATCAGCTCACGACAAGCCACTTCGGCATGCGTAAATCAGAGCTGGTTAGGTCGCCGGCATATAAAGGAAGTGCGGGGGTGACTGCAGACACCCACTAAGAGAGTGCCGCAGATAACCAAATAAATCTGCTATCAAAGAGAGGTAGCAGGGGACAGTGTTAACCGTGCAGTGAACCCAAGATAATCTCATCACAGCGATAAAATTAGACAATGCTACATCATTGGCGAGCAGCCTCGCATTCACTCCTTTAACGCAGTGCGACACCCGAGCTGTTTACGGAAAACATCCGACTACATAGACTGTCTCCCGTAACAAAACAAATGAAGGGAGCTCTTTCAATAGGACCTGCACCGACGCAGTCACGGGGGAACACAGAGGTGCACGTCCTACTCTTTCGCGTGCTAACGAATCGCAGAGCTGTTCATTATTCTGAACAATATGCTACGCGCAATCCAGGATGTCTTTGGAGGAACAAAGTGAAGATTGGCTAGGTCACAAAAAAAAAACTTCAATAAAAGAAGCAAACGCAAGCAAAGAAACAGAAGGCTGCCAAAAATGAATGTTGCCTAAACGACGTAGAATCATCAATCTCTGTAGGTTTCTTATGGAACAGGTGCACCGACCTGCCTAACTTGGTTAGGTAACGAATTTAACGCAACAATGATGCAGAAACAACAGCAGAAACAACAGAACAGCATTCTGGTTTCGAGAATTTTTGTGGACCTCTCGACGTGTCTGCGCGAACAATGAGCCCGAATAGTGGAATGGTGTAGGTATTTATTGTTTAATGCCCCGAAGATATACATGGGGTTTGGCGGACGCCGCAGCGGAGGACTCCATATTAATTTAGACCGGCTTGGTTTTCTTTAACATGCGCGTAACAGCTCTCTGGAGTAGTGCAACTAGGATGTTGAGATGAAGAACGCACTGGTACAATTAAGACAAGATAAACTCATGTACGAAACAAAGTTCGTAGAATGAAGAAGTAGGAGCCAAGCTGCGAATAACGAGGTACAGACGGAAGGACGGAAGGAAGCGTGGCGCTGCTGATTCAACTTCGAAGTGGCGCGGAGCGTGACCACTCCTTTGGATATTTTGCGCCGCAGAGTCAATGATCTCTACATGTGAGGGCGTAGCCGCAGTCTTTCACTTTCTAATCCTTTCCTTGTCGACACCCAGGCCGAATCCCTCCACGCTAAGTCTTCCCCAAGGGCCTTCACTTTCATCCATCACCTCGCTTTTTGCTATATATGGCGTCATTCACGTTGATCGCCAGATGCGTCAGGAGGCCGTCCTTCCCCGTGGCCTAAAGTGGTCGTACGCCACTCTGGTGTATCTTTCGAAGAATTATTGACGAAAAACCAAATGATGGGCACAGCCTTTGTCAAAAGTAAAGAGCTGAAAGTTTTTGCTTCTAGGCCATGTAGTGGGGCTCCTGTAGTGTCTGTTGAAGTCCCACATTCAGAGGGGTTTGGAAGAGGGTGCTTTGGTCTTCAGGAGAGTGGTAACGCAAGTTTCCATAACGAGCCACACCACGTCACCCAGAAGGAGATCAACTGGGGCTCTAAGCTCACGAAGACTATCGCAAAGGCTCAAGTAGCGGTGTTAGTTAGAAATCAGCTGTAAATGTCCATAGCTGGGAGCGGACGGTCACGACAAAGCTCTTTTAACGGAGGAAGCCACCTGAAATGATTGTGCATGCAGTGTGAGAAACTACTCGTCGATTTTCTTCATGTTGCCGCGTATGATGGAAGAAGTCAAACATATTGCAGTACATATCGTTGTCGAGAGGAGGTGAAAGCCTGAAATGCATTGCAGGAGAGGCGCAGCCCATTTTATAGGAAGGTTCATTCTAGGAGAGGGTCATGGAAGCTTCGTAGATAAAAGGCAAAAGGAAATAATCAGTTTCTGCTGAAATTTGCCTTTGAAAAGGAGGGACAACATGGAATATATTGGAGGGCCAAGCGAAGCATGTTTCGCGGAGAATAAGATCGAAAATATATATTAGTCTCAGATATAAGCGTTTGTCTTTTAAAATAATCTTGGGACCCATTACAGTTGAACTAATTTGGGGGTTTGAACAGTGCAAAAACGAAAGATAGGAAACACTGCCTGTTTTTTCTCATTAATCCGGTGGCCCACGTGTCTTCGCCCATATCTTCATCAATATTTCGTTCTTTGCAGCGACGTTCTCCAACACGCGGGGATATTGAAACTCGCAACGCTTTGTCCGAAATAAATAGAAGAACAAGAATCGGGTACAGCGCATTTACAAGGAACCCTTACATCAGGAATTGAAGTTTACAGTACTGCTGAATACAAAAGTATACAACGGCTGTATCTTACCGGCACTCACCTATGGTGCCTAAGCGTGGAGGTTAAAGAAGAGGGTTCAACTTAATTTAATAATAACACAGTGAGCCATGGAAAGGAAAATGAAAGTTATCGTTTGGATGCAGGAGGAGGGCACAGTGGGCCAGGAAACAGACGAAGGTTAGTGACATCCTCGTCGAAATCGATAGGAAGAAATGGGCTTGGGGAGGGCATGTAATGCGAAAGCTGGATAACCGATTTCTGTTAGCGGTAACAGACTAGATTCTAAAGAAAAGCAAGCCCAGCAGGGGGTGGCAGAAAGTTTAGTGGGTGGAGGAGATCAAGAAGTTTGCGGGAATAAGGCAGGCGCGGCTGCATAGGACAGAGTGAACTGAAGAGATATGGCAGACGTGTTTGTCCTGGAGTGGGCATAATAAGGCTGATGATGATGGTTCGTCCGAACTGAGTAACGTGGTGATACAACCGTCCATCAGGAGAGAGAGAGCAATGGTTGCAGGAAGAAAAGAAAAATATTCCGTGACCGCGATCCGAATCGAGCCGCAGTCTCCGAAACAGTCTATGAAACATCGAACCGGTAAGTAAAACATTTTATTGTAATTTATCAAGGATATTGCTATCATTAGTGCAATGTGTGGCTCTTTACTGTCGTGCGGTTCCAACACAGGCGTCTTCTTTTTTTTTTTAAGTTTATTCGCCCAAAATATATGACCGGGGCAGCAGCGGCAAGGAAGTTGCCAGTCCTCTCTTGCACAGCCACTGCGTGGAAAGGAGAGGGGAGATTGTTCTTCGCGTAGATTGCGATTTTTTAACTTGAGTTGGGCGTATGGGGCGGATCAAAGCATATGATGGTGGCGCTCCTGTATTAAAATGATATTTAGAGGCTTGCCATATAAATGTACCTTACTTTTACAAATCAGCATGCTTCCTGTCTCTCGTGGTAAGTTACGGGAAGCGGCTTACCTTCATGTTCACTTCGCAACAATCATCACGAAAAGCAAGTTCTTCGCAAAATTCTCTCATTAGCAATTTAGATTCGTTTGCTAGCTTGATGGTGGTGTAATTGCACCTTCACTACGATTCAGCTATAAGACTGAGTGAGGGAACAAGCAGTTTAATGAAATTATTTGTGACTGTACCGGCGCTAGCACTAGCAATGAGCAAAGGCTTGGCAAAAGCCGCAGCCACACACTGGCCTATAAGAGTGCACGTATGTAGTCAAAACCTTATTACGGTCTAAAAAGTGGAATGATTAAAAACATTAATATTGTATTTGGAGACATAACGAGATGATGAAATGAAACAATAAATGTAAGATGGCACCTACAGCTCGTTATTGTTTTGTAAGCGTTGACACACATTAAATTGCTGTGAAATATTCAAATGCGAAGCATTTTAATAAGTATAAGGCCTGGCGAGATTAAATTCTAAGGTGATTTCCGGTGAACTCGATGAAAAAAAATGGAACGTGTCGTTTCACCTATGTGCCCTACTAATATTTACACGTACTGGTTCGTTCACTACTGGTGAGTACGCAGAAGTAACTTCTTAGGCGCGATTGTATTGTGCTTCCTTTCTGCCGATCGAAATTTATATATATTTTAGAATAAATCACTAATTCCCGCAAAGTGATACGGTGTCCTAAAATCTTCCGGTAGTGTGGGAATAGTTTAGCAGTCTTTCAGATTGGTAAGTAGTGCGTTCATGATGCAATTTGTTAACCTGAAGGTGTAACACCGATATCCATTCCTAAAATGCAGGAATTATCCTTCTCTACGCAACCGAATATCCCGCTGGGTGGAGCCGTCGCCCTGGAAGAATCTGCAGAGAATGTGCCTTAAAAGTGACGTTGTAACTTTCCTACAACAACTGTTTCGATCGTTAATAAATGAGACGCCAGAAGTAGGGTCCATTTTTTCACAGGAGCAATTTTTATTGCATTTTGCAAATTGCACGTATTTCTTTTGCTTTTGATATAGCGTGGCGATATGTGCTGCACGCAGAGGTCATACAAGCCTGCCTATGAAGAATGTCATCGGACACTCAACTGCTGGGATCACTTCTACAGTGTTGTTAGCCCTACTTCAAGGTCTTACTTTTTGTCTTAAAGGCAAAGCGAAGAAGCGAGCTTAAGAAGAGAGCTTTTTCTTTTCCCCATGTATAGGCTGAATATTTTCAAGTTATTTTCGATAACCATTTGAAGTGACCTTGTCGAAGGCTCATGGTTCTCTTCCGAATTCAACGAGAAAGTTGTCGGCGTATGCGAGTCGCCGGCATTCCCGTCTGACCTTCAGACAGAAGGGGCAAAAGAGCAAGTGGATTAAAACTTCGCCAGACGTTGCCAGAGTTGGGTTTTACTTGAGTAGTCGCCGGGGCTGCCTGAAACCCCAGACTCACACGAGGGAGAGGCGCAAACACTTGTCGCTATGGGTGACGGCGCGGTGCATCATTTCCGCCGCAAACTTTCGCGAGCACGCGCCACCACGAGTTGATATAGCCGTCCAAACAATCCCCAGACGGGAAGCGAAATTCATTCCGGACAGGAGCTGAAGGGCGTCTCTAACACTCTACCACCGCGCCTATTCAGCACTCTATGAGAATTTTCGCCCTGGCTGCATAAACACTCGCGAGGTGCTTATTTTGTTCTCTTCTCTACAACTAGTGACTACAAACTGCAGCGCGTTCTACGGCCTTGTTTGGAACTTAGCCTCTGCTGTAATTTCTTACCGTCCAAAGCCTTCCTTTCGCACAACATCATTAGGTAGTCCAAAACGTAAAAGTGTTTATTCGGGCGGTTCTCTTTGGAGAAGGAGATAGATAACGCTAAGTTCTAGTGCGCATATCTACGAGATATATGAAAGACCTCATGACATTCATATTGAAGAAAGCGCTTGTATTCTCATTCTGACATTTGTTTGCCTATTTCGCTATCACAAAATGACCCAGCCGAGCGAAAAATACTAATGCATCAAGCAGCGTTTCGTCCGTTCGGGTCTCCAACGTTCTTTTCACCCCAATTTGTTAGCTTCTGTTTAGGTCTGCCATTCAGAAGCGAATGCAGGCTCCTGCCTTTATGCACCAGCTCGCTTTATTGAGATGAAAATATTTTCTGCGGCTGCCGTTTCTTGCGGGCTCGTTTCGATAGAAAATGCATGTATGCGGTGTGGATAGAGTCGCGCAAGCTGAGTTTTTATCTCCTCACACAGCCTGCTTTTCTTTTGAGCAAAATTAATGTGGTGGGAATTTTCGCATGGTTTCTAAGAGCCCTTTAACGGTGCACTAATGTTTATTAACTAAACGTCTACGCACTGGAATTGGAATTGGTTGAGTACCCTTGCACATTTTTCAAAGCATGAATTTTTCCCTGAGCGCATAGGATTAGAAAAACCGTTCGGAGAACGTTAATCCAGTGATAGTACGGCTCGTTTATTCTCTAGTAGAGGACTTGGGGAGAGGATGAACGCATCGACCAGTACCAGGTTAGAAATATCTTTTTGAGAACGTGCCTACTGGTTGCACTTACAATTAACTTTCTCTTGTTTGCCTGAGGAGAGCTAATACTCAAGACAGAATGGATCCCGAAATCTTGTGAGAAAATCATAAGGCACGAAAACGGGCGTGATGTCAAAAGCCTCAAGAATTTGTAAGAACAATAACTAAGTTTTTTTCCTGAAGGGCTAAAAGATACGCCGTAAGGCGCGCTGATATTTCATGTATTCGGAGTTTCATTGGGGCTCCGCCGCTCTTCTCTCAAGTTCACTTCAGACGACGAGGCATTGCCCCTACTGGACTGTGTGCATTCTCATTGAAAGGAACGTCTTGGGCCTGAATGCATAATGGATAGAGCTTCGCCGAAAATGCGGGCCGAGTGAAGTGCAAGGTAAAGAGGGAGCTCGCGGAGAATTCCAATGCAGTGGCAACAGCCCTGTGCATGCTTTCTTAACACCTTACCTTAATGCCGTCAGGATAGAATCCTTCTTGCATTTTTTTTTTAATTTCAGCTGAGTTCGAGAACAATGTAGCTTGGAAATGTATAGAATGATGGCTGCTGCCACCCGCATTTTGTGACTTCAAACCATATTTCATAGTAAAATTTGTTATGGCTTTTGCTGATTGTTGAGTCTAAGCTTTACTCTCATATTCGCGCAAAAAGGAAGGAATATGTGAACTAGCACTGGCGCAGCTGCTACGATCTTGACATGTTGCGTTTCTACAAATGAAAGTGGGATCGTTTCTACATAAGTACAGAGCGTTACATACTAAGTAGGCAATGCGCAAACAGGAATGGGGAAAGGCGACGGAAAATAAAATATACCCACTACGACAGTGGGAAACGGAGCAGAGGAAGACGGGAAATGCAAGAAACAGGGAACAGGGGAAGAAACAAGTTGTCCTTGGAAATCCTGTTTCTTTTGCGTACGTGCACCGTGCCGCAGCACAATGCGCAGCCTTTAATTACGGGGCGATTCTTTCTTCTTAAGTTTGTGCAATCACTGTTTGTTTCTGCGGTTACGTCTGGAATGCAGGGCTAAGGTCGGAAATGTGTGAACTCGTCTTGGCCTTAGAGACTTGGCTGCCAGAGAAGATGCCGGCACATGGTTATCCTGGCAATGCATTACTTCCACTGTTTTAATGTAGCCTGAGATTAGTTATCATGAGGTTATCATGAATTACCTTGAGGTTATGGTGCTGCATTATGAAGTTGGTTAAAGTGGTTGTCTGCAGATGTGAAAGCATGAGCATTCATAATGCATTTTAAGATTGCAGCATTCTGGTTTTTCTGTTATTTTTTCATGGCTACAATAACGCCAAACAGCATACAGTGCTTACTAGAAGGCAATTTTTAGGCGCAAGAAAAAAAAACAGAACGAAAGGAGACACATACAGGACGGACACTGATGAGTGTTCGTCCTGCGTGTATCTCGTTTCGTCCTGTGCTTTTTGCGCCTAAAAATTGCATTCTACGTACGAAGACCAACTAGCCCGTCTTTCCACTTTTACAAGTGGGCTTACTCGATATTATTGATAAATACCTTCATCCTGGAACGCAGAAAACCGCCTTTGATGCCCATGATGAGGATGGTGCTTGGCTCGTCTAGATATTGTGTGTCCGCTGGGAAAAGTTGTTGTCAGCTCTGGGCCCGTCGCGTTAGTTCCTGTTTTAAATATGAGTTTCCAGGAGTGCGTTTCAAAACATAAAACACTGTTGTCGTCTCTGTTCATTGGAGCACGAAATTACGCTTGGTTTAAAGGTAAAATCACAGCTGCACTCCGCAGTTGGGCTTGACAGCTTCCTGGATACAGTTCCCTGTCCTGGCAACGGCGTTTGATTGCACTTCCGACGCTTTTGGCGCAGTTGGTGATGGTGTAGTGTGAAGTTCGCTCCAGTCGGTATCATGAAGGTTGTCTGAATTAATAAGATTGTTGCTTACGTAGAGAGAGACTACACGCTTGCGAGTACTCAGAAATCAGAATTTGTCATGAGCGTAAGCAGGACCCCAATAGTAGTTGTGCACCGCAGGGAAGTTCTAGCCTACTCTCGTGAAGATAGGAGCTTTTTTTTTCATGTGTAGTATTCGCATTCTGGTAGCGCACGCGCGACATTATATATGTCATGCGCTAGGATTTTTTTTCATATGCAGTATTCGCATTCTGGTAGCGCATGCGCCACATATATATGTCAGCCGTTTCTCTCTGCGCTTTAAAAGTTTAGTTGCGACTAAGGCACTGTGTGTGTCAATTTCTCGGTCTGTATTGTTTCGTGCTGCTTTTAAACAATATTTCAGAACATGCCCTACCTTTTTTTTTCATTCAGAAGTACGGCACCATAGCGGTAGTGACAGAGTTTATAGTTTAAAACTAAAATCGGGTGACATTAGCAATCTATTTTCTTCACAGTAATAAATTATACATATTACTTTTATATATTTACGTGGCTAAGGATAATCGTGTAAAATGCCGAGCTCAAGGCAATGCACCAACTTTTATCGGTTGACTAGAAGTGTTAGAGCTCCTTCAGAGCTGTAGTGGACTGGAGTCATGCACTACATTAACAGTGCAGCTTGCGCACCATATAGTTTGTCGCTGCGTTGAAAGTGGACGCCGCTAAGGCCCTTCTTAACCGCGAAAAGCGAGCATCCCAGAAATTGAGAGAAGCAGTCATCAGCGGCAGGTCGACAACGAGGTCGAAAACGTACAGCATTTCATCTCATCCAAGGCACATCCAAGAACTGCAGTTATGTGGTTGTGGATTTCATCCATCAAATAGTCGTTGCTTCTCGATGGAGTTTACTGCTTGTGTTTGCTTCAAGTGGTTAAACCACCTTACAGGCGATTCCCGTGCTAACCACCCTCTAGGTATGCCTTCTTACGCTTTCGCATTGCCTCTTCTTTTCAACTGTAACTGTTCTCCTCCTTCTAGGGTAACTACATTCCGGATGATCCCTGCGGTAAAAACCCATCGCTTGCGTCTTCTTACGCTCTCACTAAGCTCTCCGCCTTAAACGGTGACTCTCTTCTGGTTGGGGATTCTTCCGCTGTCGTGATACTCGCTCCTTCTATAGTGATATCCTCCGGTTATTTCCACTGGTAACCACCCCCCGGTTACGTATTGTCATACCTTCCTCTTTTCATAGCAAACACCCTCTGAGTGGCTCCTATCTTAACGGACTCACCGGCAACTCCAACGTCTCCGACATATTGCTACTACGACGAAGACGCGAAACAGGAACAGGCGCTAAACAGCTGTTGCTGTAAAGCTTTGTGACTTTACCTCTGTAAGAAATAAAAGGAGCTGAGTGAGTCCGTAACACGCGTGAATTCATGACATTCAAAGCAATATCAATGAGGGTGCATCTTAATTGCCAGGCAATATAATAGATAACCAATGGTCTCTGCAGAGAATGGAGCAGATTATAAGAGAGCATACACGTAATAGATGCGGCAAAGAAAATTATAAAGTTTGTGATTGTGAGCTTAGTGCGCCCACAGCCGGCGAAAGGATTGGCCAACTAGAGGTTAGTGAGAGCAGCCTCTTCTTCATGGTGTGTGCCAGTTGAACAATTTGGACGCGTTGGAAGAAACGCACTCTCTGTAAGAGAGAGAGTCCAGATCATAAAAAGTCTTTTCGCAAATGGTCCTATTTACATTTTAAGCAAAGCTGCTTCTCAGATTGGTGATGGAATAAGATATTACGGTCAGTAATCTTTAAGAAGACTCGCTCTGCAAACTCTACTACGAACGTATTCGTGTTTCCAGAACGCTATTAAAGATCGTTGAGTCCACCAGGACGCATGTACGCAATAAGGAACCGTTTCACCAACAGCACCGAAGAATTACTTAGTCCTTATATACCAAGCAGCCTACATTTGCAACACCGCTTTTATTGGCACTAACTCTAAAACATTTTGTTGAGGCTGTGCCCACCAGTGCAGGTTCATGAGGCTTTAAACTTTTGCTGTGCAAGGTTCCTGTTGTGTGCGCTCAGAAAGATTTGTCACTCCTTTGGACGCTATTATTCTGATTCGACTCTATCGGCAAAATTGTTATTCTTCAAAAAAAAAAAAACAACAACAAATATTCTTGGCGCATTGGAATGACAAAAACGCAGTGATTGAAGACAAATGTGACTTTAAAGTCGACGTGATATGTTTGAAACTTTGCCACAAGTTATAGACAGCGCATTTTCTTAGTATCCTACACTGTAGGGAGGATTAAGAATCGGCTTTGAGAAAAATATTTTTACTAATAAATGGGCGATCCGGAATCCCGAGGTGCTATAAACATGTTCTGGAAAAAAATATCTTATCGTTTTCAAATTCAGGAAATCTGCACATATGGGTTACGGGCAAAGGACTCGCAAGCCATCGCTGGAATTCATTTTTCGTTGTGCAGAAACTTTATAATTTAGGTTCCGGTATTGTTGAGCAGAAGAAGTGCTCCAGTGCCAGGAATCTAAGAAAGAGAGAAACGGAAAATGTATCATAAGTTTGTGTGAAACAAGACCACAGGAGCGCTAAAATTTTGTTTTACCATATCCTCATGCGGTGGCTCACGCTCAGTTCCATTAGTGTTACTTATCTCACTGTCACCCGTTCGCGAACTTTAGCGTGCGTTCTCCGACACCTTAGAGCGTGTGGGGGTAGCGGTCTCGGTCATAAAGGAGATGCCCTCGACTCAGCTTGGCAAGCTCAGCCAGAGGCCAGCTACCAAGTGAAAAAGGGTTTCGTTCGGTGCCCAGATTCCTGTATTGTTGGGAGTCGTTCGACGATAACAGAGCTGCCAGAGGGACAGCCATGGGGCCGCCTTGCATATATTACTTTCCCTGAATATATGGAGGCCGCTGTAATGAGAACTGCTTTGTGGCCTCTGTTTTTCCGTATCTTCCGCCCGGGTACAGCTCTCACTCCACGGCCGAAGAACGGTCCAGAGAAGAAAGCGAAGGCAGTCGGGAGAAACGTTGTTTAATGGCCATGAAGGTCCCGACCTTGGACTCAAATACGATACCCCATAAAACGGCCGAGCCAACAGCTTATGAAGCCGGACGCGGTTGCGCTTAAGCTTGAATTGGCGCCAATGTTCGCTTACGAAACTCAGGGTTTCCGAAAGCTCTCTGTCCATATTAAATGCACGTAGTCCTAGTAATACCATGTGAATGGTTGCAAAGATGACTTTATTTCAGCGCTGTGACCACGCGGAAAGGAAGCGGTTATGAAAGTGAATGGTACTAAAGAGAGTCGTTTTCAAATTCAGGAAGCGTACATTAAAAGTGCATAGCTTTTCATGCCAACATTATGGCAAAAAATAGTCTCGAATTCTAATCCCATGGACTCTCGCGCTTTCATATGAGGATGTCATTTGCTCATCCTGCAACTATCGAATACAAGGTTTAAAGTGTTGCGCATAAATTATGCCTAGAGTGAAAAAAATATAGTACACCGCTGCTGGGTGAAACCGACGACGTTTTCCGTGCTTTTGCATTCGGGAGAGAAGCTCTTGAATTCTGCCTAATTATCGAATAAGCTCAGAATAATCATGCAAAACTTGTTTTTGTGTTGTTAATTTCAGGCCAGAGAATTTAATTTATATTAAATATTTGAGGGTTCAGAAACTGTCAATTTCTGTTTTTGACACCGCTGTGAGCAATTTCTTGAAAGCGTCAGCTCATGAGTCTGAAACACGGAAAGCCGTGATCCGAGGTAAGTGATAGACAGGCCGCTCAAAGCGATTAAGACGAAGATTTCAGTGAACAGTCACACAGGTAAAAGAAAAAGAGAAGGAAAATTAGTAGAGTGTGAAAATCCGTGAAAATATGCCTCGCTTTTCTTTTGCTAAGAGGTGCTGAAATATCGGCTTTAGTGCCATGGTTTTTCTTATCCAGTTATTTCCAGTGAGAAATCTTTTTTCCTCCTTCCAGTAAACAAGCAGGTAAGAATGACGTGCAGTTAAGCCTGTTGTTACACTAGGTTCTTCCGTGACCACAATTTATGCTTTCTGAAATGATTACTTTTACTTCTGTAATGCTCTAGTGAGGAAGTGAATTTTTATTTTCGTGCTTCAACATGCCGGAAATACCAAACTTCAAGGCACTGCTTTTGGCTTCAGTAACCACTCAGTGGGGACCGCAGGGCAAAGGATGAGCGGAAACACGTTCCGAATAATTGTTGATACGTAAACATTACTAGCCTCATTCGTGGCGTGTACACTCTTAAATTATTCACGCTTAGCAAGCGCGACAGTCGATGATTTTTTGCAGGCTTGTTCTATGCGGGGTGTGTTTTCCAGCTTAAAACTCATGATTTCTAAGCATGACTCACAGGATGCTTCATGCTTGCAAAGCGTGAGCAAAGACAATTTTTTGCACGCTTATTTTAGACGTGCTGCACTTCCGGCGCTCACGCTTCCCATTCGTGACTGGCGATCTACCCAACGATCTAAGGTTTAGCACTATTTCTTGTTGTATAGACAAGGCACCATCAAAGGGATGTATATGAGAACCGCAGTGACAACTTGGATCGAAGTAAAAGTCGTATGCCTAGCCGCAACTGTAGGGTGGAGTCAGTGGCGTGCCGTTCACTTTTGCTTTCCATAACCCGTAATAGCAAGCTCTGCGGATGCATTTAGACATTTCCCACGGTGATCACGCTACGCACTGAGACCACGGAAGCCGCCTATGATCGCGCAGTTCTTATACTCGTTTATGGCTTCCTGTCAGGGCCGCGATAGCGCACTTATTATTTAGGCAAGCTTCTGACCATGTAAGGTGGGTCATCAATCACTCCTAGGAGTTGCGCACTTTGTTCGGCACCCAGTCTTGTCGCGCTAGGATTCAAACACTGCTGGCCTTGGTGGTCGATTAATCATGCAGTGCCTCTAGAAGCCCATCCTGGCAACCTACACTTGATGGATGCTCACAATACAAAATCTTAAGTAATGTGTAACAATGAAAAGTTGCTGCTCTTGAGTTCGTTATGCTGCCGTAATGAACGGCGTAAGTGCAAGAATCTCAATCCGCATTGGTTTCGCGTATAAACACGTTGCGAAGAGGGACACGTTTCGTAACGTTTACTAGCCAGAAAATAACAATATTATATAGTGATAACACCCAAATATTCGATATTGAAAGAAAAGTTCTTTGATTTCGTGGGCTCAGCAATGTAGACCAGAGGGATGAAAGCACTTCTAGAACAAGGCTTGCCGTTATTTCATACATTGATGCCATGTTCCACAATGCAAAAACAGTCGGCGAAAGGGCTGGCGTCAGGGTATTATTTTTTGCTCCGAAAAGTCTGAACATCTGAAGGTCTGAAAGTCAGAACATCGAAAAAAAAAAAAAAACAAGCACGTTTATTGAAAAAAAATTGGAGGGGAAAAAAAACTTCGCCTTAAGCGTATGACGCAATAGCGTATTGAGTTGATTCCCATATATGCAGAACTGGTCATTCTCTACTTTACATTCATAGTTCTCTGGGAGTCCTCACACAACTCCTGGCGCAGCGGTTAAGCGATGCGCCACTGCCCTGGGATGTCAAGTGCTCCCAGCGGTGGGCCTTGTGCGACCCAGGTTGTTCTTCCCAAGCGACCAATCATTAATTTAACTGCCAACTGCCAGGGCGGGCAGTTCGCTCATAATGCGGTGGGAAGGTTGTGATGGCGCCGCAAGGGCACCTGACCAAGGTGGCCCAACTGCCTCCCAGGTTGCTTCTCTGGAGATTTTTCGTGGAGTTTGCGCTTACGGTCGAGATCCTCGACGTCGACGCCGAATGTCCTGCCAGACGAGCTTCGATACGAACAACCAGCAATATTGTTAATGGACCCCCTGCGCACTCAGGGATCGATCGCAACACCGAAGTCGACGCTATAGTCCTAAGATACATGTTCTGGGGGGCGGCGAAGACGGTAGAAGATTTCGAGGCACCAGACACGAACGAGGAGGCCATAAATTCATGAAAGATAAAGCGCAGAATTTACGCACGCCTACACAAAGAACTCAGGTGACAAGAAGCCACTAGACGTAGGCGCTTACAAACCTATACAAACCAAAGGAAAGCGCTGTACAGCAAGATACGGCCCTCACAATACAATAAAAGTGTATGAGGGGGAGCCACAGCTGTCCTTACCCTTTAACCGGTAGTTGTAGGGCCAGCTCAGAACCACCTATCATTATCAGCCATAGTTTAGAGCAGTGGGAGGTCCCCTTCACTAGTTCAGACGGGCAAGACCAGCTTCGTCAGGTGGAGCGGGTCAGGGCCGCAGCGAAGGCTAACGGACTCCTGCGCCAAAGTACGCAGCCAACTTACTCAAGACCCTCATTCCCTAAGCCCTTACTTTGAACAGTGAAGTTATTCATTAATTCATATGATTGGTGGCCCACCTGTGTGTTTTGGTAACAACTTTTTGCCCAAGGTAAACGACCCAGGCGCCCTCGGATTTTCTGCAAAACCAGCTCCTTAAGGCTATCGCTTTAAAACACGGCCAGAATCATGTCGTTGTTGTGCTCAAAATAATCGCACGTACCCACTGCGCGGAATCATCTCATCCACGCAAAGAAAGCGTACTCCGTTCTTCTGTCGTGTGTTGCTGCATACGTTCGACGAACGGGCAGACGCTTAAACGACAGATCATATTAGCATCAGTACAAGACTGAAAATCAGCTTTTGGGCCACGTAAATGTTCACTGTAAGTCTCATCAGTGCGCACGATGCGTCGACAAGACCTATGTTTTGGGCAGGGCTTAAGATCCGTGAACCAGAGCCGGAAGCGATTGAGCTAAAGAAGCGTGGTGAAGACGTGTGAGCGATCCCTTAGTGTGTTTATCGGTGAAGAAGCTCGCATACCAAGGGGGTGGTTCGTAAACGAAATATAGTGTTGTATATTATTTTTTGCGGAATGTGCATGACGGCACTCATTTTGTGGAGGTTTATCACCTGGCCACAGTTATTTATCCAGTGCAACAAGAATAAACTAAATAGTTGTTTGTGCACAAGCGTATGTGCCTCATGCCTTCTCGGTCTGCCGTCAGATTTTTGGCGCCATTTAGTAATAACTATTCTTCATTCTAATTCCATAGCAAGGCCTCGAGCTATTGTTTAAAATGCCATTTGTAGTCGAGATGAGCTGTCCCTTTCGTTTATCTGCGCGCAGCAATGTTTTCCTCTAAGAAGGCACAGCGTGAAGTCGCATGCATGCGCACTCATCAGAACGATGCAAAGCGTTCGGGAATGGAGCTTTGAGAACGGAATGCATCTGTTCCTTTAAAAGTGTCTCTAACACTTTCCAAAGCCTGGATGTACAGCTAACTGAAATTGCTCCTCTCTTGCTAGGCTGCTGAACATTGTTTTTTATTCATGCTAATTTAAAGGCGTATCTTTGTAATCTGCCTGCCGAGATTACAAACATACGCCTGGGTTACAAGGACAACATCATTAGTAAGCAGAAGGTAGCTGCCATTTTTTTCGATTACCTCAAAAACTTAGTTCGTACCCTGCCGAACCTTCTCAGAATCTCCTTGAAACTTGCAGCAGATAAGACAGGTGACATGTTTTCAAGCTCCTGGGTGAGCATTTTCATACATTTTGTGTAAAGGAGGATCAGAAAGTATAAACGCACGAAAAGAAGGCACCGGTTTGTATGTGCAACCTGTTTTTCAAGCGTCCCAGCCCGTACGCTAATAAACGCCCTTCGTCGCCGAGAAACCTATCGCCGGCAGCAGGCATCGTAAAGCTTCCCTTAACTTGAAAACATGGGAATGAATCGGTGGGGCTCGTAAAGGAGTAAAGTCTATTTTCCTTAATTGCCGTGTCTTTATTGCCGCCTAGTGAATTCTCGTTACGGTCGCTTCGCAAAATGGTGCTCTTGAATTCTTCGGGCCTTCCTATTTACCACTGAAGCCTGCGGAGGATGAAAACATCCATTCCTTTCTCTTGTCACAGTGCGAGCTTCAATGGGTTTTCGTCTAGCCTATTCAACACCAGTGTTTCTTTCGGTGAGTTTTAAGAAGTGATATTTACGGAACTGACTTTTTTCTATATATCCACATTTAACGTAGCTTTTTTACCAAGAAACGTCTCCTTGCAAGCTTTCAGTATGTTTGGTCTTCGGTGCGCACTTGTTAAACTGTTTTCTGAAGTAGTTTTTTAAAATAATTTGCCTATTTTTACCAATAATGCCGTCCAGTGTGTCCTTGGTGCCAATGCTGCTGATTTTAAGACAAATTCCTTTCTTCTGTCGAGAGAGTGCGCAGGCTTTTCAACTCCGCGCGCCGAAGCAAGCGTGTACACGTGCAGTTACCGCTACCAGCTATAGAGACTGAGCAAAAGAGATGGAGCAGCGGAGTAAATAGCTACTGGATGGATTAGATTTCTCGGCTCTCTGTGGCCGAAGTACTTCCAGTTTTTTTGAGAATGAAACAAACTACGCGAACGGCCGCTGCACCAGTACAAACACCTCTCTTTAACGTCTCGCCGATGGAACGACCGCTTGAGAAGCCCTGTACTGAAGCGACCAGCTCTTTCATGGAAAAGGGTGGATGTTTTTTAGATCCAGCATACAGCGTCTTAAGAACAGCTGGGTTTATCTTCGTGACTACCAGAGAGTAAAACGATTCAGCGATTTGAATTTGAGTGCCATATTTCCTCCCGCTGAAAGTGTTCGTTATGCAAACGTTATTTAGGATGTTTAGTTTGGTTGTGATAATTTCCGCGTAGCGCTCAGGCAAAGAAAACTGGAGCCATGTAGACATAAAGTGTAGGAAAGCCAAAACAAGAAAATCATTTCAAATTGACGAGAAGTAAAATACTTTGATTGTTTTAAGATCAAGCATTCAGCATACATTTCATTGAAACTTAACCTAATAGTAAATGAAAGGCATTCGCTATATCCTCCACCACGCTAGGAGCTTTAACCCACTCTATTTTTTAGTGCTCATATATGTCCCTGAAAATGTTAACTCTGGTTCTGCGGACCGCCCTTCCCAACGCTTTCTTAAAAATGCTGCTACTATCTATACATGACTTCGTCTGCGCGATGATTTCAGAATAAATACATTTCACATTTTAGGTACCTGCAGATAGTACAGGAAAGGCGGAGCGTGATTTCTATACAGTATGAAATCACGTACTGTCGACGTAAGTTCTCCGAACCTGCTTCCCGTGACCCCCTCCGCCCCAATGATTGCGCTATGTCATAAAACGAAAACAGAAAAAGCAGGATAGGTATTGATCTATGCATCTCCACTTGCAAAGCACTCTCACTTCTTTCCATTCGCGATTTGATAAGTGGTTGGAATGCTCTTGTTTAAGAATTGCATATTGTCCTCGTTGATTTTTTCATGAAACCTGGATGCGATTGCAATCTCTTTGCATGCGAGGGAGTGAATATAAGATACATTTAGAGAAGAGGGATTCCACAAAGACTCGAGACGCACGTACCAACTTCGAACCTGTTTTGGACAGCGACACGCCGATGAAGTTTCAATAAGAAATCCATAGCGTCACAGCGGGAAAGGGGGTTGGACCACACCATCGTGTCGCAAGTGTGCAGTGACTACTACTACGTCGAAAATCCAAAACGAGATGATGGGGAAAGGAATACTCCTAAAAAAATTGTAGGCGGGGGCTTCGAAAGATCGCGAAACGCACAATTCATTGTTCTGCGGCAAACGGGAGACACTGCTTATCCAATGCGACCTGCACTTCAGATTCTCCTTGAATGCTTAGTGAGTGCGGCGTGGTCAGCCGGCAGAGGACACATTTGGGAGGATCGCTAGGGCGGAGATATTGGTTGTAAGAAACTTTCACAAGGCCTACTCTCATTAGAAGATAAAAACCCGCGTGTTTGTTCTTTTCTGTGTGCCCAACAAAATTGACTTAAGAATATGCCGAGCAAATCTTTGGATGATATTGCATTCATAAGTTGACTGCGTGGTATTTCTTTCATGAACATGATTTCCGTACTTGATTCATGCTATAATCACTTATTTGAGGTTGTAGACGTAATAAGAACATAGTGTTGTACCAACATTTCTTCGTATTTAGTAGGTTTGTACTTACGAAAACAGTTCTTAGTCGTCTTGTTCTAGGGCACAGAGGGAGGCTTCCGTCCGATGACAAGCATTTTGGCGGCAGGGATTGTCTTAGTCTGGGAAACTGCTGTCGCTATTGGCGACAAATATACAAACCTTCACTTTGTCGAGGGGAAGCGAGGACTACACTGGAGAGAGGGGAAGAAGATATGCTTAGTAGGAGTGCGCTAACAATGTAAATTAGCGCGCCTTTTTGTTTTTATCCCCACCACTTAATGTATTGCCGCAGTGGTGTTCTTTTCTGACTAGCTTTGTTTAGATAACTACGCATCGCCCCAATTTTCTTCTCAGTATCAGCTGTAGCAGCATTCCGACTGAAACATGGACTCCTTCGACATTCTTTCTCATCCTCTACCTATCACCCAATTTCCTGCTCCCCTCTCACCAATCTGTCCCTGTAGCCGGAATAAGCGAGTTCTACATTTCTCTGCCTTGCGATAATGATGTCCGTAATCGCGCAGAATAAGTTGCTTGGGAAAAGATCAGTCAGCAGTTTAATGCTTTCCTCTCGCTCATTGTTCATGTTTTTGCCTCAAGAATCCTATCTTTTCTATTCTACCACACTCCGCAAAAAGTGAGATCAGTTACGTTATATTTATTTCGCACAGATTTTGAGATGTGCTTTACAGTTAATGTTTTCTCATTCGCTTTTACTTTCTCGAGCTTTGTTGCCGCTCCAATGACGGTTACTTTACAGTTGCTTCTTATTACTTAAAGGTGACTGACAACTCAGCGGCGAAAAGTGGCAAAAATACTCAAGTTATAGCGCACACCAATAGACACCTGCATTTGATTAAGTGACTCAGGCGGAGAAACTTCCAACAGACCACAGTAAGGCTAACTCCGCCTCTACAAAGCACCACGACCATCGCCGACTTGATCCTTTTCAGAAAAAAAGTTGACCATTTCAGCATGCAACTTCGCGCTTCGTGCTGTTTTAATAAGAAATCTGAATCGCAAGGGCTTTTCGAAAGATGCATAAGGGAAGCGGATCTATTTCAATGCTTCATGTTATATTCAAGTACTATTTCTGTCATGTCTACTCCGAGATCATGACTAGTGAGGGCAAACCTTTCTTCATGTTCTTAAAATTTTGTTTGGTATGGTGCCCTGTCCTTAACAGAAAACGGCAATTTGGCAGCTTAGTGAAGTGTTTCCGAACACTTCATTACTTCTCCCCACGGCCTCCGATAGTCTGTAAGGCAGGGTGCCAGAAACAGCTTTAACAAAATGGCTATGCACTGTGTAGCTCTTACGCATTCATATTATAGGGAATTAGATATTAGAGAAAGAAATGCTTATGCACTCACAGAAGCAAATAGTCTTGGCATCTCATTCAAGCTCATCACTGGGCTTTTGCACCCGTCGCGCGAGCTTGAGCATCTCTAGACTTGACTTTCCAGCTCAGCTGAGACGTACATACCATGGAGCACGTCGACTGAAGGGAGCCTCCAGCAGCTACTCCCCTCTATCGCTTCCAAAGTGAACCACTTGTGATGAAACTTTATCACTAGCTGGCTCCCTATTTTATCTCTAGCACCGTTAATTAAGCAATTTTTCCATCTTAGTCAAGGTTGTAAGTTACAGGAACAAGCAGTTTCTAAAGTTCTCTGCATTTCTTAAAATAAACGGTGCCTATGTATGTCCGCAGTAAATCCAGATGATCTTTAGTTCTTTTGTTGCGGCAGCGTGTCCCTTCGTGATCACTCGTGGAAACTGTTTTGAATGCGCCTTCCTGGATGGCCAAGCGCTCGGCCTCAGCTCAAGTCCCCAGTGCGAAGCACAACAGTCGATATCTTACGCGGAAGCCTCCGCGGAGAAAAAGATTGCGATAGCACCCATCTGTTTGCAGGCTCGCAAGCTACTTTCATTACCATCCGAAGCGAGATTGCACCCATTGGAGGAGAAAAGCTTCCGCCAGTTTTCTGCAAGTTGTCAACACTATATCTTTAAAACTTTCATTGCCTTATCTCTGTACCGAACTTTTAAGCACTGCCGACGAGCTGCATTTTTCTTTTCTTGATGTACCTTCACCTAGCCCACAGCTTAAGCCGCAAATGAGCATCGCTGAAATCTCCTGCTCTCATGAATTATTGTACAATTGATCAGCAGAAAGTGAAGAAGGACGTTGAAGAAACATACAGACGAGGACGATGCTGCTCCTCGCAGCATTGCAGCATCGTCATCGTCTGTATGTTTCTTCAACGCCCTTGTTCACTTTCTGCTGCTCAATTGTGCGATCATGAAACAACTACTAGCTCACTAACCTGCCTTATTAATGGTCAGGAATTATAAAGCAGGTGGAGGACGATTCTCCGGTTTTCAGATGATTGTAAATAGCGTGACAAGGCTGCTTAGTGAAAAGTCCTACCTTCTCCGATGATTAATTACGGGGTTTCTGCCGGGAATTCTTTTGTCGAAATCACAAGGGCAATGAAATGGTTTATGGGGGTTTAACGCCCCGAAGCGACTCAAGCTATTAGGGACGCCGTAGTGAAGGGCTCCGGAAATTTCGAACACCTTGGGTTCTTTAACCTACACTGACATCGCACAGTACACGGGCCTCTAGAATTTCGCTTCTACCGAAACGCGACCGCCACGACCGGGGTCGAACAAACGCCTTCAGGGTCAGCAGTCGAGCACCATAACCACTGAGCCACCTGCGGCGGCTTGGGTATGAGATATCAAGGTTTTACTTATACACTGGACCCATTCCTTGCTTAAGACGTCTTTATGAAAACGGATCAGCACATGTTAGGCATTTTAAAGCGCTGGTACGCTTCTAAAAAAGAAGAAATTCAACCCGTACACTCACCACTGAAGTACTAGCGCTACGATAATGCGCAAAGGCATCACTATTAAAACAATATTCTGCATTAATTTTAGAAGCCTGGCTTGATATAATTCTACACATGGTTTTGCATACTGGAAAATTGCAGCGCAGCAGTAACAAGTTGAAGACGAGAAGAACATTTAAATTTTGCATTTGTCAACACATTTTATTGCGGCCTGATTTGTACATAACGCGCCTTGTATAAAAGAGATTGAATAATGTTCAGGCCTTATCCAAAAAAGCAAACGCAGCTCGTGCTCAGCTAATATGCAGATTTGCTTTCCAGCCGAGAATGCCTCATTTCTATGAGGGTGACGTGAAAAAGCACCCTTGCAGTGAGATTTCCTAGCGTGCTAAAGGTGCTTGCGTGACAAAAATGAACTCGAGCTACTCATCTGCGGCATGTCTCAGAGCTGCTTGTGCACGTAAAACAATCCACCATTGACAGGCTTCGTTTCTCTGCCTGGCTTGTGCGGGCATTCCCGCCCCCCCCCCCCCCCCCTCCTCCCTCGAAGTTCCTTTGCTGTCCTTCCAAACATGCGCAGCGTTAATTGGAGCTCATTAGTTCTGTACCGAGCTCCCGCTGTGAAGGCTCCAGACTGCCCCGACCTGGCCCTGACCTGGCGGCGGTTTGCCAGCGCATGACTTGTTTGCCTTTAGCCGGCTTTCCACGCAAATACAAAGAAACCCGAAGGCGAACTCTCTCCCAAGCCCGCTTGTTATTTGCGACAAAGCCTGCTGTTTTTGCCGCCCCCTTTGTCGTTTGTTTTTTTTTCTGGAGCGTCAGGTTTTATACTCATTTGTTCCGCGGTGGCGCTGAAGAGAAACGCAAATAGCTGCCTTCAGAAAAAAAGCGCAGAAAAGTCTTGTGGTCGGCCGGTGAACGCCGCGCTTCCTTTTGCTCTCTTGCCCTGGCTTCTAAAGCGGTCGCTAATTAATTAGCCCGCACGAAGAGCCACGATACAACACCCACTCCTGCCCTTTTCTCGCACTTCACTTTATATCACCGGTGTGCGCCAGCTGCTGAGGTCGGTTTCCTGGCTGCTGTCTTCGTTCTTTCTTTTTATATCTTGCTGCACGTGGACAGTGCAAAAGGTGTGTTCGATATTCCTGTGCTGAATAGGACGCGAGATATACAAATGAGACATCATTTACTCTTTAGCTTAGAGCAAGGACACCCGCTATGGATCGCCTCGACACCTCTTTCATTGGAAAGTCACAGAATATTGACGATGTGGATTCATCTATGTCAGGAAAAAAGCCCACGAGAACGCTTATATCTTCGAAGCAATGGCTTTGTCAACATCATAAGCCTAACTAGGCTGACTGCAGGACAAAGCCCTGTCCTGTATCTCTACAATTAACCCTGTCCTGTGCCTGCTCCGGCAACCCTATCCCCAGCGCAAATTAGCCTGTTTGCAATAGCTGCGTTTGAAGAACAAAGGATGAAAGTTTAACTGTGAATGTCAGAGGCTAGCTACTTCGGAGAATATATTGGGCGACGTGGGAATAGAATTTTTTTGATCTTGAGTATAACATGAGGAGGCCATGATAGAAAAGGGTGGAAAACGCTAAACTATCAGCAACTTAAACCACTTTTCTAAAAGAATGGACATTTTACAAAAAATGATAGCATAAGCTCTGTAGACCATTCATTGTTATTTGGTGCGCTCTAAAAAAATCAAATGTTGGTACAATTTGCATAAATGAAAGTGCATAAAGAATGTGGGGTTTGGTGAGAGAGTAGGTAGGTAGTGTTCAAAGCGTTTCAGCGGAGGGACTTGTGACCACTTGACCAGTTGGCAGTTGACCGGCGGAGGGATATGTGAGCAGTTTGTAGCGATTACGAAGCTGGTAGATCACCGGCTGTGAAATGGGATTGGAACTATGTACCATCCTTGCAGCAGTCGCTCTGGGGTACTATTGAGAAACGCGAACTGCTGGGCGAGAAGGCACAGAGTGTGTGTGTCTTCATCTTATCCTGCGCCTTCGTTTTCGCTGCTTTTTGAGAGTTACTATTGCAAGCAAATTGCAGGGCATTGGGCTCCAATGAGGCGGCAATCCGCGAAGCCACAAAGCGAAGCAAAACTGGCAGTGATACCGCAGGTCGTCCCGTCTGGGCCTCAGATGACGTCAGTAATGTGATGCAGAGTGGTACAGTGTGATGCACTATGATGCAGTGTGATGCACTGTGATACATTGTGATGCAGTGTGATGCATAGATGTCAGAGGCGCTCATTGCCTACTAAGATGTTTTTTCGCTTCACGTAAGGGCACTAAAATTTTTTAATGAATTTTTTTCTTTCTGGATGGTTTGGTTTGATTTAGTTTAGTTTATGAGTGTATAACGCCCCATAGCGAAAGGCTTCGGTAATTTCGACCACCTGGGGTTCTTTAACGTGCACTGACATCGCACAGTGCAAGGGCCTCTAGAATTATGCCTCCATCGAAATTCGACTGCAGCGGCCGGAATCGAACCAGTGTCTTTCGGTTAAGCATCCGAGCGCCATAACCACTGAGCCACCGCGGCGGGCTGGATTGTTTGGAGGATGATTGATGTATTAGCTTCTGCGAATAAAACACACCCTGAATAAAAATTAGACAAGCTATTTAACGTATTCCATAAATTAGCGAACGAATTAAATCATTCTGCCTTTTACTTTGCACAATCAGCCTTGAAAAGAATGTTCTTTAAGTCAAGAAAATTTGACGTTTGTTAAGAACGTTTCACTTGCAGACAAGTGGGCCATGAAGTTAGGGTTCCCCGTCGTGGTTTTCTAAAACCGTCTCTTCTGGAGCAACAGATGCCTTGGGCTCAGAAATATAGGCAGAATGTGCCAAGTGGTGAAAAGCAATTCAAAATCTCGGCGTAAAGCTAATAAACTCAAGTATTCCTCTCTGTTATCCTATGTGATTTCAGAATACGAGCATAGCCTGTCAAATAGATTACTTCAGAACGCGTGCAAGTTCTTCCAAGCGTTTACAACTCTGGCGAAAGACTTATTTGAATGCAGTGTCTTAACGAAGCAAGCCACCATTCCCGTACTGTTTTGTCTCTTGAGAGGCAGCACTTTTTTAAGGTCACAAGGAATGTACACATTCACTTTAAAGCAGAGTTCTTGCCAAATTCACTCGTCATGAACTTCGAAATTCTTGAATCGATATGCGCCAATTCGCTGGTTCACCGCCTTTGTGTTCGTGAAAAAGACGTCGAAGGATGGCTTGTTAACTTGAAAGAATTAAGTTTGTGCCCGGTAAGCCCGGCGACGTGCATCGGTTGTGCCTTTCGAAATTTGCCTCTATATCCGCTTTGATAGCACCCGCGGTCGTTTACACAAAACACGAACGAATTTAAAAATGCGGAGAGACAACTGCGTCTGTGAGAAGGAGAAGAAACCGAAATCTTCTCACATGATTCTTCCTTTCGGGACGGCAAATGCAGTCATGAAATTTTGTTTCTACTTCTTTCACCCTACTTTTATGAGAGATCGCTGTATTTTTCGCGCAGTTTCTGTGCTTTTAGCGCTTGTTTTGGTCTAGACTGAATAATAAGCCTAAGGATGGGTTTCTTACGCAGTTACTTCAATTTCAGGCTACTAATTTTATACACATAGCATTTCAAGCAATTTTATTGGCCTTTCTTACAGAAAGCTTCCAAGATTCCATGGCTCCAAAACAGCGAAGCTACTAGGCTGTGCATGTTTACCTTAGTAAGGTCGAGAACGCGGCACACATTCAGTAAGATTTATTGTTTTCAGTATTTATGCTAAGTTTTGATTGAGTTGCTGCTTCACATAGATTTGTGTTTTCTCTACTGAAAAGTTTTTTCCTGGACTTACTCTGGCTGCGACACGCCGCGCAGAAGATAGGAAAAAGAAAATCTTATGTCTCGTGTATTCACGTAATATGACCAAAGATTTTGGTTCAGCCAGTGGAAATTGAACAGTATTACTGCCGATAAGCCGGCTCAGGTAAAATCCGTTTGAACCTGAGATGAAGAAAAGCCTTCAATCTTGAATTTACCACCACATCAGCAATCTGTAATATTACAGAAAAGGTTACACTATTTTAGAATGGACATGCTTCAATACAGTGTCTTAGAGACTGATTAAATTTAAATCAGTTGCGCCTATTTAATGTCGCTCTATTTCTTTCGGTTTCTCAGTGCTTCTCTATCGGAGAAAGAGTTAAAAAAGAATTTTGAAGCGTATGAAATCGAGACGGGAACTACTAGCTCCGTATCATTTGTGTCATTATAAATTGGAATAGCAAAGGTAAGGTTCATAGTTTTTCACTGAAGTTCTTGAAACTTTTCGCGAGATATAAAACAACTCCGCCAGCTGGATTATTGCACGATGGTCTTGTATTCGCTGTTGCCAAAAAACGCTCTGTTTCTGCGAATTAATTGTTAATCAATATAAAATTTTAATACAGAAATTAAAAAAAAGTCTCACACTTCTTTCGTACCTGCGCACAAGAGCATAAAACCGTGGCGGTTGCATTTGAAGGGGACACACATGTCTCGCCTCAGTTCGCTCCCTCACCTCCTTGCTTGCATGCCTGCACTGTGTTTTAGTTCTACAACACTAACAAGAAACATAGCCCCAAGGAGAAAACTCAACGAGAGTTATTGAATCTACAGATCAATGTGCCGAATAACCTGAGGGGAAAAGACAGATGGAGGCGCCTTATGATTCGAAACGGAGATCGATATCACAGTAAAAAATAAATAAATAATAAAATACACACATCCAGTCTCGTTCTCGTGTACGTAACATCTTTTGTCGAGAGAGTGCGGGATCAGCTGTCATTCGCACGCCGGTGATGCTGCAGGGCTTATTACCCAGTGCGGTTACGCAACTTTGTGACGCTGTCTTTAAAAAAATAACTTTTAAACTATGTCAAGGGTGACAAGCAATGTTAATAAAGCGTACAGGATATCCTCAGAGCACTGGCCGACGTAATGGGCCTGTCAGCATGATAACAAAATAACACCAACTGGTAAAAAAAGGACAGAAGGTGCTTGTCTTTGAGCTCTCTCTGTAAGGATGCGTCAAGCCTGTTGTGCGTACGCGGTGCAGGCATGGGCATATTATTTTTATTTCCTTTTGGTTGCCCCAACCTAACAAATGTAAGGAATCGCCGTTAGAAATGTATGCCATCTGATTTTTTACGGTGCCTGCGAAGGCCGCCTATTATGCAGTCGAATTAGGGAAGAAAAACAACAAACACCTACGCCCGCTACTGATTGGCGAATACATTTGAAAATTTCTGAAAAATTTTAAGTTTCCTAAAGAACAGACAGTTCCAAATTTAGATTCTGGTCTTTTTACTCTTGGTCTCCTCATTGACTTCAGTAAAGCCTTTCACTCCCTCAAACATAATGTTTTGTTAGGTAAGTTATCACAGTATGGAATACGGGGCGGGTCCCTCAATTTAATTAGATCATACCTGAAAGACAGAGTCTACTGCGTCCGTATACACAATGTTGAAGCATCTCTGCTGCCCCTACAAACCGGAGTACCGCAAGGTAGTGTTTTAGGCCCGCTATTATTTAATCTATATATTAATGATATAGTTCTTATTAATCAATCAGATAAATAGTTTATATATGCTGACGACAGTAGCATTGTCTACAAAGGTGCAGATCCAAACGACTTAGTTCTGCAGTGCAACCGAACTCTAGAATCCTTATCGGGGTGTTCCCAGTCCAACTGCATAATAATCAATCTCACTAAGACTAAAGTTTTACTATTTAGACCAAGGAATAAAGTTTTCACACTTCAAAATAAGATTAGTTATAAGAATAAAGATATAACAATAGTAGATGAGCATAAGGTTCTTGGCGTCACTTTTAATTCTCACCTAAACTGGGATCACCACATTAATCACGTCTGCAAGAAGCTGTCTGCTGTTGCAGGCACTCTGTCCTGCTGCAGGAACCTGATTCCCGAAAGAGTTAAACTCCTGTTGTACCAAGCGTTGTACCCCACAAATTTGCAGTCTTGTCTGGAGCTCAACAACAAAAAGAAATACAGATAAAATTAATGTGCTCCAGAAGAAAGTTTTGCGCTATGTAGCTAATGCTGGAATACACGCACCTACAAATAACTTATTTCCGAAGTATGGAATCATCCGTTTCCAGCACAGTTATGAATATCAACTTTTATATCGGCTTTATTATTCATTCGCTGAGTCTGCAAATTTTCTTAAAACTGTTGTGACGTTACAACAACGAACAACAGATGTACTGACTAGAAATACCCCATACTGGCCAGTTTATTTATTACTTATTTATTACAGATACCTGCAGCGTCCAAGGGCATTATTGCAGGGGGGGAAACACAATAACGCCTGCTCATTTGGCCGAAAGATACACGTAATAACGGAAATATAATCACACAACTAATAGATGAGGAAAAACATGCACTGAAGGAAGACAACCACGCTCCACAAATAAAATAACACTAATGAAATGAAAAAGACACGCGCAAGACAACTGCGCGCCACGTCACACGTCAGATAAAAATGCGCGGAATTGACCTTCCGTGCAGCACTCAGTGCACGGAATTTTCCGCACCCAAAACAACAAGTCCCTATTTCCGCACCCAAAACAAGTTTCAGTCATTAAAAGATAATGTTCCATCACTTCTAAACAAATATCCAAAAGTGTTTTTTCCATCTAAGAAAGAATTTAAAAATTATTTCTGTAACATCAACTGAACTTCTACGTTTAACCCTCATTTGTTGTGTCTTGCCTTAGTTCTAAACTAATTGTCCTTTGGCCGTGTGCTTCTATGTCAACAAATGATTTTTCTTTGTCTTTTTGCAGTCTCACTGTTTCATGTGTATGTATGCTTTTGAAACCTGCTTCATTACCCATGTATTTTCAATGTGCTTTTTGATGAGCGCAGTTTCTTTTGTTAATCTATGTCGACTGCTGTCTTGTAAGGTGTCCCCTGGACCTTCGTCAAGTTGCTGTGTGCAACTTTTAGTCCAGGGGACCATTCAGAGTTTGTATTTGTACCGCTCTGAAAACTAAACGAATTGAATTGAATTGAAATCGTGTAAGTTTTGTGTGATCCAGAACAAACAATTTTTTTGGCAACAGTGCTCAGTGTACCACAGGCTCGCTGCAGCATAAGGCTCTGTACGCGGCGCTTCAAGAGGTTTCCGCGCTGTAACTTTCCCGGGAACATGGGCGCGTACAGAGTAGTGAGCCCTATTAGACGGATGAACACAATAAATAGGATATTAGGCGCTCTCCCAGAGAAACTCCTAATAGCAGAACTAGTAGCGTAGTTGTTTTCCGACAACGAACGCTTAGGAAATGCATTAAATAAACATCTAATCAATTCTCCAATTCTTTTACACTGGAAAGTAACAGTCTCACGACCGAAGCCCTGGCGAAGTTTTCCCATTTGGAGCACGCGTACACTAACGTCCTTGCGCAATATGGTAACATTATAAGACAGGCTATAAAACCTCTTAACTTAGCGTATTTTAACATGCATCCTTCACGAGTCTTATACAGCACTCGGAGCATTGTTACCATAAGTAATTCTGAGGATTTGCTGAACGGCGAAACTGCGAAATAAATATTACGACTAGGTATTCGTTATGGTCGTGTGAAACTATGTACATTAGCCTGTAAAGTTGTCTTAACTGAAGACTAGAATATTTGCTAATAGAGGAGTTCTTGTTTCAAATTGTGCTCGGTACTTTCCCTTAGACAAGTTCAAACCGGTATCAGAATAATAGCAAACGTATAAAAATACAAAAATCTAGGTATACTTGAGTTAAGTGTTTCTTTACCGTGAACCAATAAAACGAAACACGAATTGCAAAAATAAAAGAAATGAACTACTGTAGAGCTAACTACCCAGTGGCTACCCTCCAAAAAATAGAAACAGGTTCAATGCGGCTGATTTTGAAGACAACTCTCTGGCATATCGCCATTCATGTCGGTGACAGTGGCGAAATTCTCACATATATGTTTTCTCCTAATTCAAAGCCCCTATTTCCTCGGCTTCTGTTTCTAGATTGATTTCCCCACATATATGCCACTGCCTAAGCTTCTCCCCTAGCACGCCTCTTCGCAGCCGCCACGTGCAGCAGTGCTATAGGGCTCACTTGGTCGCCGCGTAATGTTTACAGACCACTTCTTCCATTCGCCTTGGCCCCTCCTCGCACACCTCCCCATGTAGTTTCAGCTTCTGCTACTCGTGCGATCATCGCCTGATAAGCACAGGAAGCTTCCCTTCGCCTTCTACACTTCAGCAAGTTCTCTGCAGCTGCGCTGAGGAGCGCTGCGCAGTTTGTTTTTTAGTGGGAAGAAACCGTTAAGGCGCTAAAAACTGTAGAACATGACGCTCTCCCGACAGTCTTCTCTAGCCGCATATAATTTAGCAGGAAGCTGAGTTGTTTGTCAAGAATTCGGCTAGATTCATGGATTCGAACGTATGAAGGTTGTAAGTCAACCATGCCAAGTGTCTTGCGATAGAATATGAAATGGTGGCATAATCTCCGATTAAAACCGCGACGATCATCTGGCTTCTCCTGACTGCCTCATAGAGGCGCGGAGAATCTGAGTAATGACTTAATTGGCGGTGAGATCTCAGATTTCAGCGGTCTTAGCCCGAGTGCTACCGTACGTCGTCAGATGCCGCCAAATGATTCTTTCCTTGCTTCAACCTCGCTAGAGTTGGTTTTCTTGTTGGAGCAAACGTTTTTGAGCTTAGAATTTACCGCTGCCATCAATCGTGCGAGTATGGGGCCACTACCTGGTGCTGTGCGCTGCGGAGAAGCCTGAATACTGTCACGTCTTTGTTTGGCGATTTCATCCACATTTCGAATCTTAGCACAAAAAGACTTTGCATGCCTCCCTCGCAAGCTTGACACTTTTCACCCGTTTAGGGCTCGCTTTAGTTTTAAACCTCTTCAGCTTCTCTTTTAACTACAAACAGTCAAGTTGGTGAATATAGGCATACATCGACATCACTTTGGTTTGGCCATCCAGACAATCACTGAAGTCTAAAATAAAATTAATGACACCTTAATATTAGAAGCAAGGTGTCAGTCAGCAAGGATTACTAGATCGAAACTCAATTAACGTAAAACATTTAGGAGCAAAAATAAGCAAGGATGGTGAAAAAGACGACAAGGACTCACTAATGCCAACTGCATCGTTTTTTTTTTTGCGAGAAGATTATTTACCAGTTACTGAGTGAAGGAATAATATTGAAAATATTACTTTTTAATACTTCGGCATTATATATCTCTATGCTACCCATGCTATTTGTTTTTACTAATCTATTTACCCACTCCTGCTATGTCTCTCCTCTGAGACAGCAGTATTTGTAAATAAAAAGAAATAAAAAAATAAAAAAGAAAAAAGGCGTAGCAAATAACCCGATGAATTCGTTCAAACTTTTCAATTTCATAACTATTTATTAGCCTCGGGTTTTCCTCTCTCTAGTTCGAAAATTTACAGCGAGACAGATAGCAAAAATACAGAAGATGATGTTTTTTTGATGGTCGGTTGTTGGAAATTCAATTATTACCTTTACTTGGTACTGAGAGAAAGTGCATTTTTAGCCCTTTAGAGCTGTTATTGCTTCGAGACTTGTCGCCGTTCTGAGTGGCGTTTCTTGACTGAAGTTAACACAGACGGCGTGCACATTATTTTCAAGAGTTGAATAGTTTCTATCATGTGACGTCGTTCAGGGGAACGATTAGTTCTTTGTAAGCTATTAAAAGAGAGCCTTATTTGAACCGAAGCACGCGTGGTGGCGGTGTAGCCATTTACGTCAAAAGCGGTCTTAAAGGAGACCTGCTACCCGAGTTTTCTGTTATGAAGGATGATTTTGAGATACTTACAGTCAAAATTGCTGACAGTATTGTCTCAGTGGTATATAGGCCCCCGTCAGGTTGCACTGATACCTTTATTGAGTTTTTTGATGCCTTTCTTGACTTTTGCTCTCGGGAAAAATCTATGCTTATTGGTGGCGACTTTAATCTTAACATTGAAGATAATAGTCGTAACAGCAGTGCCTTTTTAGAAGCTGTCTGGTCCAATGGATTTTTGAATTTAATAACCGCACCTACCAGATTTACAGCTACTTCTTCGAGTACACTTCATCTTTTGATTGTTGACATCGCTTCGTATGTCAATTGTGCTGGAACTATAGTTTCGGATATTAGTGATCACTGCGCTGTATTTGCTTCTGTTGTTGCCCAAACACCTGCTGTCAATTGTGAACATAACGTCTTTACTTACCAGTCCATTTATGAAGGATCCCTTAACCGTTTTAGGCTGTCAATACTTTCTGAAGACTGGAGCTCGATTTTCAATTACTCTCAGCCGGACGAATGCTATAAGCACTTTCTTAATAAATTAAAAGTACACTACACAATCTGCTTTCCATGGAAGACAAAAACTAAAAAATCTAAGATCCGAAAACCATGGGTAACCCCCCTTCACATGAAAATGATGAACCGCAAAAGAAAGCTTTTCAAGCGTTTTATGCTCACTAAGGATCCTGCTGATTTAGTTTCATTCAAAAAATATCGTAATAATCTAACAAGTAAGCTAAGGAGCGCTAAGCAAGCTTACCAGCAGCGCTTAGTTAGTAATAACAAGCACAATCCCCCACAACTGCTAGGGAAAGTTTTGAATGAAGCTTTTGTCCACAAAAAACATAACAAAACACTAGGTGAACTATTTGTAGAAAATGAGCTTTTATCCGGGGCCTCCCTTGCAGAGAAATTTAATTGTTTTTTTACTGCCTTTAAGCCAACCGGAGATGTAAAACCTGCCACTAGTACAATTAGCAATATGCCTAATGAATCACTAGTCTTTTATCAAACGGATTCGGAAGAAGTGTTCTCAGTATTAATGAATCTGAAATCAACACGCTGTGTGGATTATGATGGGCTGCAAATAAAACCGCTGAAGTTTGTTGCAGACCTAATAGCCCCGTATCTAGCTTTCATTTTTAATCAGTACCTTTCATGCTCTATTTTCCCTAATGAAATGAAAAATGCCAAAGTAACAGTTATCTTTAAAGGAGGTAATAAAGCCGTATTAACCAACTACCGCCCGATTTCCGTACTTCCGGTTTTTTCGAAGGTATATGAGAAGATTATTCTAAAAAGAATGGATAGCTTTTTTACTAAACACAGCTTGCTAACAGATTCACAGTTAGGGTTTCGAAAAGGACGCTCTACCGAATCTGCTCTCCTCTCACAAAAAGAATTTATCTTGCGAAATTTTGAACGTAAATGTCTAACTCTCGGTATCTTTGTTGATTTCTGTAAGGCTTTTGACTTTCTTAACCACACTACTTTGCTTGCTAAACTAGAAATGTATGGTGTTCGAGGAATGTGTCTCCATCTTCTACGGTCATACCTCACTGATCGAAAACAGGCTGTTTTCTGTGATGGACATGGATCCACTCTTCAGGCTATAAACTGTGGCGTGCCTCAGGGCAGCCTTTTAGGTCCTTTTCTCTTTAACGTATACATAAATGATCTCGTAAACATTGACAGTAACGTTAAATTCATTCTGTACGCAGATGACACCAGTATTTTCTTAACGGGCTCCTCAACAGATCAGTTATTAAATCGCGGTAATGCTGTTCTTAAAACTTGGCATGCGTGGTCCGTTCAAAATGGGTTGTCTATTAATACCAAAAAATCTAAAGCTGTTTTCTTCAGGCCTAAAAACGTTAAAATTAACTTAAACAATGATCTTCAACTTGGGAATCATAAAATAGAAATCGTGGACACCTTCAGATCACTCGGTGTAATTTTTGACGCCTGCATGAGCTGGACCGCACACGCAACACATCTTCGCAAGAAATTAGCTCCTTCCGTTGGTTTTCTTGCTCGGTACCGCACTGAATTTCCTCCCTGTATAAAACGAATGATTTATCATGCCCTATTCCAATCACACATTAACTATTGCCACATAGTTTGGGCTACCACATCCAAAACAAATCTATAGAAAATTCTAATTCTCCAAAAGAAAGCTATCAGGATTATCGCAGGTGCCAGTTTTACTGCCCATACGGCTGAATTGTTTACTAAGTATGAAGTAATTCGTGTCAATGTTTTTCTTGAGTACCGCCTATTATACTATCTAAAATTTTCTTCACCATCAATATGTAATTTTTTGCTTAATATTGCATTGTTAAAGCCCATAGAAAAGTATGTTCAAACCCGATCAACTGCAAAATGGACACTTCCACGAGCTAGAACTAACTATGGTAAACAAGCACTTAACTTCCTTATACCTAATGTTCTAAACAGCTACGAATCTAACCAGCTTAGCATGTATAACCTCCGACCACATGATTTAAAAGTGTACTTTGTAAATAATATTCCATAACTTCTTTTCATATATTGTAGTTTGTGTATGTATCGGTGTCCTTTTACCCTTTGCAATCAACCCAGCAGTGTATAACTTTCAAATGGATTTGTTCAGTTTTAATTGTTTTTTTCTAGTTTCAAACTACTTCTCTGTGTGCCCATCAGTTCAATCGTAAATATTATAAATTTTTCCTACAGTGTGATCGTATGCGATCTGCCACCGTTGTATGCATGTGTTTATTTTATTATTTTGTAATGACTCTTAGATGAGCCACAGGCATTTTCAAGCTATTTTCTTTAGCTTTTGGCCTGTGGCTCATCCTAAAGACTGTATGCACATTTGTAAAATAAAATAAAGTTTGGTTTGGTTTATTAGGCCTTACATTTATTTGTGAATTCGATAATAACAACTGAATTACATTTTATTTGTTTCACACTAAGATTTGCTACTCAACACGTTTATTGAGCTTGCTCTGTGAGATTTAGTAAACATTTACGAGATAATTTGCAAGCGCGTTTTCATATTTATAAATCCTGTTAGCTTCTTAGCTTCACACAGCTTCTTAAAAAGGCAATATGAGAACCTTGTCCACAAAATATAAAAGTGTAGTTTGGGCACGATATCCACTGCCAAATTGAGAAAAATGATAGGTTTGTGGTTAAGAGACCGGAAGCGAACAGAGTGGGCGAGGGAACCAACGCGAATTAATGACATCCTAGTGGAAATCAAGAGGAAGAAAAGAGCTTGGGCAGCGCATGTAATGAGAAGGCAATGTAAGCTGTGGTCATTAAGGGTAACTGAGTGAATTCCAAGAGAAGGCAAGCATAGCAGGGGCCAGCAGAAAGTTATGTGGGTGGATGAGATTAAGAAGTTTTAGGGGACATGGTGGACGCAGCTGGCAAAGGACATTGTTAATTGGAGATACATGCGCGAAACCATTGCCCTGCAGTGAGCGTAGTAAGGCTGATGATGATGATGATGACTTCCCCGGTTATAGGGAATATCCCGATCATATGATTTATTGGTTTATTGGGGTTTAACGCCTCAAAGCAACTCAGGCTATGAGGGAAGCCGTAGTGAAGGGCTCCGGAAATTTCAACCACCTGCGGTTCTTTAACGCGCACTGACATCGCACAGAACACGGGCCGCTAGAATTTCGCCTCCATCGAAATTCGGCCTCCGCGGCCAGGATCGAACCCTGCGTCTTTCGTGTCAGCAGACGATTGCTGTAACCACTGAGCCACCGCGGCGGGATATTCCGGTCATATGCTGGCTTAAGCCTCATGAGGGGCACTTCAAGAAATGAAATTATAAATGTGTCTAATGCACTAATGAGATCACTGGCAGTCGCAGGCTAGAAATGTGCCGGCGATTCCTTCAATGCGAAGCATTTCTCATCAGCTTAGCAAGCCGCCTCTCAATACGATATTGAAGTTGCTTTTAAACCTAAAATTTCTTCTCAGGGCGTGGTGTCATTGAAAGAAGAAAAGGTACATGCAGAAGCAGTAGTGTAGAACTTTGTCGATGTTTCGTTCAGTGTGTATCGCGGTTGTAGTTGACAATACACCTTTCTCCCATGGAAGAACGTACGTCAGCGTTTCCTTCCGTCTCCTACCCCTTATATTATTACCGCGGTATATTTTATAATGTTCCTTGCAGATTGCCGTTCACGACCTCGTGCATGACAAACATCGTGTGTATGCGATCTTGAATCCGGACAGATCACTACACAGACATGCAAAATTTTCTTCCGCGAAATGCTGCGAGACATACACTTCCACTAAAATTAAGAAATGAGGTGGACACCTGCGCGTAGCCGGCAATATATGGCTCCCCTGACACGCACGCATTATCTTCGTATTTCGTTCGAAGGAACATTTTCGCATTAATTGCGCACTTCGGATCGCTCTCTCTGTAAAAGAATAGATTCCAACAAGGTAAACATGTCAGAAATATGGCGAAAACTTTATTATCCATGACTCTACATGCTGTGCGCAGCTCAGATTTATACAGTCATTGTCAGATATCATGACAAGGAGTTTGCATTTGTAGCTACTTCTGCAGTTGTACAGTGAGGCAAATCTGGGTCACTGCAAGAAGTGCCCTAATTCCTTCTCCAGTCTACTTCATCTACTTTATTTTTCTTAAAAACTAGGGAAACAATACTATTACATAGAGGTTACATAAACGCGGCTGCTCCGACGCCCTCATTGCACGAGGGTTGAAGGACTCATTTTTAACACAGCTACACTTGAGAACGGGCGGATAGGGCAAGGCAAGTGCTTAGTGTGTCAGTTCTTTATGGTTTTATTTGCAGTGCTTCTCAAATGGTGGAAAGAGGTCAACTAGGCAAGCGTCAGGTCGTCGAGTTAGCAGTTTATGCTAGCTCGGCTAGATGAGACTTCATGATGGGTTTCAAAGCGCGACAAGACGGAGACGAAAGGAAAAAACACACACGACAAGCGCCTACTAGCAACTAAAAACGTTTATTGCAACGCTGGGAATAAATAGGGGTCACATAAAACATAAAGCGCTATAAAATAACAAGACAGAAAAAGAGATTAGCCGTTACTATCTAAAAACGCTCGTTCCTTCTCAGAGAGCAAAATTGAAGGCTTACTGATGTTTACCAACTTGCCCAACTTTCTGCCCTCCTTAGATGAGACTTATTTTCTGCCCTGAAACAAAGCCGATTTATTTTACTCCAGAAGATATATCGAGCTTTGGCCGTTCAGCGGGAAATAATTAGGGGCCTAGTATGTGGGTTGCTTTTCCAAGCAGCCACTTGGTACTTTTTGTATCATCCATGACGCCGTCACAACGCCATTCAAGAATGACTAAGACTGAAAAAAGAATCTGGGTATAAGCTTTTGCCAGGAGGCTGTAGACATCCGGGAAAGGAAAATACTACAAGTATCATATAAATACTGCAGAATGCAAAAATTGCGCAACTTACATTCTTAACTAAAGCTACGCATAGGAGATAAAATATTTTTCTAAGCGCTACTCTTCATACAACTGCATTGTTCGGAAGCGCCCTTTTGCCTTAAACAAAGGAAAGAAAATTTTTGCGACGATTCTATAAAAGCGGGAAGCTTTTTTTTTTCGAATAACCAACCTTACGAACACTGCTGACGCAGTTGCAGTTTTTTGGGTCTTCCGTCTACCCGTTCTTCGGTCATGAAGTTACTAGAAGCTATCTGACGGCTGATCATTACATTGCATCACGCGCCACATCCTCTGAGCTGCATTGCATTGACAGGAGAGAAGCAAGATGCAATGAGTGTTGTGGGCGATGGTGAATGGTTGTTTGACTTAAAAGCAGCCACAAGATAGACTTAATTTTTTTCACCTGGATTAGTGGACTCTTTGCAAGAGAACGAAAATAACTGCCTGGGCTGTGTTTTGGTGCAATGGTATTTTTAGCTCCTCGTTGAGTGTGGGCTCAAAACCCTTCAAGAGTAATCAAGCCCGTTGTTTTTATGTACACCGCCGCTGCAGCTCAGCCGCTTCGGCGTTCGACTGCTAATGCCAAGGTGGGGGGTTCGGTCGCGGTAGCGGATGCCGTATTTCGATGGAGGCGAAATGCGAAAACACCTGCGTGGTCTGCAGAATAAGTGCGGGTAAAGAACCTCGGTTGGCCTGAATTAATCAGGAGACCTGCACTACCGCGTCCCCCATAGCCCATGGGTCACTTCGGGACGTTAAACCCCTTAATTAGCAATTTATTGAAGTGCTACAACTATTGCAGAACAATGAAAGTAGTCTAGTTTCGACAGTCTCAGTGTAAGTTATCACCCATGCAGTCTACTCAAGCCGTCTTTTTCATCAAACCTTGGCTGCCCAAATGCACTGTTCAGATATTTTGATTTGTATTACAGAAGGTAGCATAACAACTTCTTAATCAGGGTGTTTTACGCGCAAAAGCATTCGTTCTTGTACTATAAATAATTCGTTCCACAGCAACGTTTTGCGCATCAAGCATATTTCTACACAGGTGACCTGACGCGTTCTGCGCTTCTGGCAATGTTGTGAAAGACCGTACACTGGGCGTGACCTCCACTGCGCGAGTGGGCTGGAACGGCACGCTTTTTTAAGCTTAAGGCAATGCGATGCCGAAACCAGGGCTTCAGACGTGCTTGATGACCCACAATGGGTTCGTTTTGTAAAGTGCGAAGGAACGCTAAGCTCATCAATCTTGCGGCGCAGCTGCGGGCGGTGTGGGGAAATCACACCGCTGCTAAACTGCTGCGGGCATACAGCACCGCAAATATCGTTCAGCAGTTTTCGTTGTGGCAAGTTCACTTTTAGAAAGAAAACGTGCTTTCCTTATGGAGGAAAGCGCGTGTTCTTCCCTACACTGAACTTAGAGCAGCGAAAGCTAAAGAAATCAAAATGCAGCTCAGAGAACTTTCGCAAACTTCAGGAAACCTACACGCGCTACAAAATAATGGCGAACTATAGCGCGAAGTGAAGATGAAAGATGGACAGAACGACCCAGACAAGGACTACTCGCAACTGCAATTTATTGCTGAATACAAGCAATTTATATAGCAGCTTGAAAAACAGCAAACAAGCACGCTTTACACGGAAGCCGTAGTCGAAGGCGGAAATGCATCACAATACAGCCTGTGTCACTCATGCCAACTTCCAAATCTGATGTTTCTTTAAACCAAATATTATGAGTCCTTGGATATGAGAAATTTTTGCGCTTTTTAATACTTTTCATCCCACCGGTTACATATAACGATCCACAATAACTGCAAACTGCTCAGGATATCATGTGCGAGAATAAACGACTATACACACCTAATTTTGGTGAGATGCTTACTTCGCTGCCATGGTGCGGAAGACAATACTATGCACGAATCACCACGTGGTATTCATCTAGAACCGCTGGAATAATTATAATCGAATTTTTCTTTTATGCTTCTGCCGTTTCGGTTTCAACAGCCGAACGATAACTGTGACGTCAAGGTGTGCTTATGGGTCACGTGAGACATGAAAAACAGTGATGTAATGGCTGCTTCGTAGTTTAAATTCCCTACAATGCTAAAGCCAACCTGCCTCAAAAACCAGAACGACAATGAATTAGAAGCAGAGATTTTTACAGCAGTTTTTTATTTAAACGAGCACAAGAAACAAATTCAATTACAAATTATTTAGTGGTCATAGGATAATACCGCGTGCTAGTTCGTGTATAATTATGCCTTACGCACCATTACAAAAAGAAAACGCGCACCCAGTAGTTTTGTCTAAACTCGTTTAACACCTCTCGGTATCCTGCCGCAGCAGTTTTTTCTGGCACTGTACCTTTTTCAAAATCTTCTCAAGAACAAACAAGTCGTAAGAATGCACCGTTTTATGCACTCCGTATTTAGATCCCTGCACACGCGCAAATAATTACTTTTATTTAACAACGCATACCATCGAAATTTAATTCAAGAAATCAAAGCTGGATCCATCCACAGTAAGTGTCAGACTTAAGAAACGCCCGGTGAAGCACCACAAGGAGGGCTCAGCCGTTCGCGACTGCTGATGAAGTCACCGACGACACATAGATGGGGCCATAGGCGCCTCTGCTCGAATCCCGCACATGGATGCTTCAAACCTCCGATAAAGAAACTTGAAACAGGTTGAAAACAGCGAGGAGTTAATGGGCGGGTACGGTGGGGCAGGAGTTGGCATTCTTAAACGCGGCACTAAAGTAGATCTGAGAGAAGTTAAAAGGGTGGAGGTCGTTTTGTGCATAAAGAAGCGCCATGGTTCTTTCTTTGTGAAGAGTAAAGAGCACATGAATTGCCTTCTAAGTCGTGTTGTTAAGCTAGGATAACACCCATGGAACTCCAAACTTTCGTACGAATGTTCTTGTCTCCTTAGAAAGCATAAGCAGATTCATAGCGTGGCTCGAAAGCAACCTGCCCCCCACCCCCGCTTCGCCCTAGTCCCCGTCCTTAGCTCTAAATTTTTGAGGAAGGCTGTGAATTCATGAAGAATTCGACTATGACCACTAATGCAGTGTATGAGGACAACACAGGCGTATTGTATACCGAGCTGATGAATGCTCTGGATAATGTAGAATGTGCAGAGGTGTCTACCGGTGCGAAAGAAACTGAAAACAATGTAATTATTGTCCTGGCAGCATTATTGAAAAACTGCTTTCTGTGTACGGAACAAAGCTCTCTGAGAGGCCCACATAAACCGCTTCAAAATGCATGCTTTCGTAATTATCTGCTGGCTGCGGCTCAGTTTTGGGTGTCAGCCTAGCGGTCCCGATCTTGGCAAGCACCAGTTGATCTTAGAACGCCCAAGATATTCGAACTGGAAGTCACGTGAAAGGAAAATAGCTACAAGAGCAAAGGTAGGCTTTCAGGCCTGGCGCCAGTTTGGTTTGTTCTTAAAACTGCGGCACATTATGTAGCAATATTTATTGGGGCTGTGCTAAAAAAGAAAAATTACTTTTTTTTCGCTTAATATTAGTAATTAAATGAGAGACGAAAAGCGGCGCCTCTTAGATGCAGGCAATTGCTAGCAATTGAAGGTTAGTTTTATTTCCTGAACTGGTTAAATATCTTTCTACCTTTGGATCAGGTGAACTGGAACGTTCAGTGTCCGTTCAAATAGCATTGGATATTTGTGGGCGCGCACATTTTGAGCCTGCATACAACAGTTCACCATTCCTCATTGGCAAGTGAGCACGAGGAGAGGCGCCAGACAGGCCACCCTTTACGACAATATCAAACAGAACAATCCTAATCAGATTACAGAAAGTTCTGGTCTATAAAAAATATTTTCTTTGACTGTAAAAGCTTTGAAATTTAGAGGTGAAAGGATTTAAACAGAGTGGTGCATTGAAAAATCTGACCATGTCATTGTGAAGCTCAGTGCAACTTGGTATCGACGTCACACTTGGTGTTAAGGCGCCTTTTTTCGCTCCGGTAACTGTCTATGTAGAAGATCGTGAAGAGGCTGAAAAAAAGCACAGCCGTAGAAAGCGTGATGTAAGTCTGCGACCTCGGGTAACCACAATGGAGAAAAAGCGGCAGCCAGGCATGCAGAAAGAGGAAGAAGAACTGCGCCAGCTGTAGTTGCGTGAGATACCGCTTCCACCACAAGTACTTCTGGAAGGCCGGGCCTAGGAGGCTCAGGAAATAGTAGCTGTACATGATCACGTGCACGAAGCAGTTGACGACCACAATTAGAGCTGATTGGCCATCTGGTCCGTAGGTGAGTCCAAACCATCCGTTGAAAACCACTATTGTGTGGTGGGCGACGTGCAAAAAAGACACGTGTGAGTCCTTCTTGCGCAGTACGAAGAAAAGGGTATCCAGAAAATCTACTGTTCTTTGAATGACGAACCACCAGTAAAGATGCAAAAGGGCCATGGTGCCTTCGTCCCTGGCGTCATAGTCGATCCCTTGGCAGAGAAGGCTGTAGGAATTTCGAATGTACGCTGTTGATGCGAAGGCAACAACGAAGTAGGCAGAACACACCACCATGAAGAGGTTGTAGAGAGCGATGAGCGGTTTGATGCCGTCGTATGGCTGGCGATTTCTCATAAAACTTGGGCCGGCGATCTTGACAACGTAAACGTAGCCGACTAGCAGAAGTGTTATGAGCAGCCAATTCCCAGGGAAATACCAGTCCGCGGTCCGTGGGTCTCTTACGAGGAAAAATTTCTCGTCGGTGTAGACCACGCTAGCTTTCTTGAAGGCGGCCATAATGGGTTTCTGGTCTTTGCCCACCGCAACTTCTTGCTTAGTCCAGGGCGTCCGAGTTGCAGTGCCTTTTTAGAGTTTCCTTGCTGACAATATACTTCACTTCAGCCACAAAGTCAACTATTTGATTCCCTCTGCCGAAGGACAGTGAAGTCTAAACCATGCGAAGGAGGCAAGGACGCCTACGGCTACTGGTCACTTCATTGCGCTTCTGTATGCTTCTTACTACCTCGCAATGCTGCAGTGGCTCAGAGGCAAGAGGGTCATAGCACACTGCGGGCCGTATATGGGCTTTCACTAATATCAGATGTGCGGTGGAGTTTGCCGCAGAATTTCGTTTTATGAAAGCGTGGGAAGGCAGTTGCAGCAGGCGGTTTGCTTCTGTTTTTAAACCACATGTTACTGCTAAGCAAAAAGCTCAGTCTATGCATTCAGGCAAGCTCTGCGTTCTACATATTGATCTGGAACAGGGTGACGCGATGTGTGGAGCCAGGTCATGCTCTCTGAAATGCACTAAACGGCTCATTTATTATTGCGCCTATGTCAAACACGTGGCTTTTAAATAGATCACGGACTCGATCTAATTGCCCAGAAAGCTATTGTTTTTTTTTAACGCGTGTTTTCTCCAGCCATAGACTTCAGGTGCCACATGTCTAAGGACACCAGATAATTTCACGTTAACTCTAGCGGCATCTACATAATCATGTCATAATTTACAGTGTTTGATACCGCTTCTATACAGGTAGGCTTTAGTCTGCCTCTTTGAATTTGCCATCATTCCGCGGCCGTGTCAGAATTCTGGAGGACAATTCTGCATGAGCCGCACTGTTTGCAGGCGTAGATATCAATTTACAATGATCGTTTTTCCACTGAGACTCTATTTATTTACTTTTTTGCATATTACTGCAGGCCTTAAAGAAGGCCTAAACAGGAGGGGCATAAATATGAAGACAGAAAGTTATGAATCAAATAGCAAAATCAGTAAAAAGTGCAGTCGAGTCAGAGACATGGACCTCTTAAACTGCCGAACACATTTATAAAATACAAACCATTAGAATACAAATCTTAACAAAAAATGCGAGGAATGAAAACGCAAAATAATAACATGCCGAAATATAACTTCGAGAATAAGCCGTCGGCGGCTGTTTTTCAAACAACCCCCAACCAGCACAGTTCCATGTCGTTGGACAACAGTACCACTACACCGGAATATAATCAAGCTATGCTGTTAATCACAAATGTGACACGTTTACAGCAGTTTCAAAAGGTTATACTTAGCAACAAAAAACGAACTAAAAAAAGTGAGAAAGAAATCAAATACTAGAGTAAAAGACGAATCTGTCCAACAGAATCAGATGTGTGTGTATTATCCACAGCCTTCAGGATATTTACCGGGGCAAAAATTAGGCATACCGGAACTATGTCTTCTCCACCTTGCTCTGGAAGAACGACTTGGGTGTCTCAAACCTCATCGGCAGCTCCTTTTTAAGCAGCCACCTGCCAGGTCCGTTGCACGCGGTTAGGCCACAGTGACACTGCTTCGGTAGATTCCTAAGGCAAGCTGTTAACTATGAACGTGAAATATTTCGCATAGATTCCAGGGCTGTACTTACAATTCACAAACCGAAGTCCTAAATTTGAGAAAGAAATCAGTTGCTAGAGTACAAGGCGAATCTATCGAAAAGAATCAGTTCTCACTTTCGTGCATCACTTTTTGTATGAAGGTTACAACCTTGGAAACTACGCAAAATGTGTCACGTTCATAGGTAGCAGCTTGCATTATTAACCTACCAGAGCAGTGGTGTTGTGGTATAACCGCGTGCAACTGACCTGGCAGGTGGTTGCTTAAAAATGAGCTGCCGATGAGGTTTGAGTCACCCAAGTTGTTCTTCCAGAGCAGGGAGGAGAAGAAATAGCTCCGGCAAGCCTCATTTTTGCAGCGGTAAATGTATTGCAGGGTGCTGATAATGCACGCACAACTGATTCTGTTTGAGAGATTCGGGTTTACTCTAGCTATTGATTTCTTTCTCACTTTTGTGCATCGCTTTTTGGATGCAGGGTACAACCTTGGAAACTACGAAAAATGTGTCACGTTCATAGGTAGCAGCTTACATTAATAACCTACCGGAGCAGTGGTGTTGTGGTATAACCGCGTGCAACTGACCTGGCAGGTGGTTGCTTAAAAATGAGCTGCCGATGAGGTTTGAGTCACCCAAGGTGTTCTTTCAGAGCAGGGAGGAGAAGAAACAGCTCCGGCAAGCCTCATTTTTGCAGCGGTAAATGTATTGCAGGGTGCTGATAATACACACACAACTGATTCTGTTTGAGAGATTCGGGTTTACTCTAGCTATTGATTTCTTTCTCATTTTTGTGCATCGCTTTTTGGATGCAGGGTACAACCTTGGAAACTACGAAAAATGTGTCACGTTCATAGGTAGCAGCTTACATTAATAACCTACCGGAGCAGTGGTGTTGTGGTATAACCGCGTGCAACTGACCTGGCAGGTGGCTGCTTAAAAATGAGCTGCCGATGAGGTTTGAGTCACCCAAGGTGTTCTTTCAGAGCAGGAAGGAGAAGAAACAGCTCCGGCAAGCCTCATTTTTGCAGCGGTAAATGTATTGCAGGGTGCTGATAATACACACACAACTGATTCTGTTTGAGAGATTCGGGTTTACTCTAGCTATTGATTTCTTTCTTACTTTTGTGCATCGCTTTTTGGATGCAGGGTACAACCTTGGAAACTACGAAAAATGTGTCACGTTCATAGGTAGCAGCTTGCATTAATAACCTACCGGAGCAGTGGTATTGTGGTATAACCGCGTGCAAGTGACTTGGCAGGTGGCTGCTTAAAAATGAGCTGCCGATGAGGTTTGAGTCACCCAAGTTGTTCTTTCAGAGCAGGGAGGAGAAGAAATAGCTTCGGCAAGCCTCATTTTTGCAGCGGTAAATGTATTGTAGGGTGCTGATAATACACACACAACTGATTCTGTTTCAGAGATTCGCCGTTACTCCAGCTATTGATTTATTTCTCACTTTTGTGCGTCACTTTTTGGATGCAGGGTACAACCTTGGAAACTACGCAAAATGTGTCACGTTCATATATAGCAGCTTGCATTAATAACCTACCGGAGCAGTGGTATTGGGGTATAACCGCGCGCAACTGACCTGGCAGGTGGCTGCTTAAAAATGAGCTGCCGATGAGGTTTGAGACACCCAAGTTGTTCTTTCAGAGCAGGGAGGAGAAGAAATAGCTCCGGCAAGCCTCATTTTTGCAGCGGTAAATGTATTGTAGGGTGCTGATAATACACACACAACTGATTCTGTTTGAGAGATTCGCCGTTACTCCAGCTATTGATTTCTTTATCACTTTTGTGCATCACTTTTTGGATGCAGGGTACAACCTTGGAAACTACGCAAAATGTGTCACGTTCATAGGTAGCAGCTTGCATTAATAACCCACCGGAGCAGTGGTATTGTGGTATAACCGCGGGCAACTGACCTGGCAGGTGGTTGCTTAAAAATGAGCTGCCGATGAGGTTTGAGTCACCCAAGTTGTTCTTTCAGAGCAGGGAGGAGAAGAAATAGCTCCGGCAAGCCTCATTTTTGCAGCGGTAAATGTATTGTAGGGTGCTTATAATACACGCACAACTGAGTCTGTTTGAGAGATTCACCGTTACTCCAGCTATTGATTTCTTTCTCACGTTCGTGCATCACTTTTTGGATGCAGGGTACAGCCTTGGAAACTACGCAAAATGTGTCACGTTCATAGGTAGCAGCTTGCATTAATAACCTACCGGAGCAGTGGTATTGTGGTATGACCGCGTGCAACTGACCTGGCAGGTGGTTGCTTAAAAATGAGCTGCCGATGAGGTTTGAGTCACCCAAGTTGTTCTTTCAGAGCAGGGAGGAGAAGAAATAGCTCCGGCAAGCCTCATTTTTGCAGCGGTAAATGTATTGTAGGGTGCTGATAATACACGCACAACTGAGTCTGTTTGAGAGATTCACCGTTACTCCAGCTATTGATTTCATTCTCACGTTCGTGCATCACTTTTTGTTTGCAGGGTACAACCTTGGAAACTACGCAAAATGTGTCACGTTCATAGGTAGCAGCTTGCATTAATAACCTACCGGAGCAGTGGTATTGTGGTATAACCGCGTGCAACTGACCTGGCAGGTGGTTGCTTAAAAATGAGCTGCCGATGAGGTTTGAGTCACCCAAGTTGTTCTTTCAGAGCAGGGAGGAGAAGAAATAGCTCCGGCAAGCCTCATTTTTGCAGCGGTAAATGTATTGTAGGGTGCTGATAATACACGCACAACTGAGTCTGTTTGAGAGATTCACCGTTACTCCAGCTATTGATTTCTTTCTCACGTTCGTGCATCACTTTTTGGATGCAGGGTACAACCTTGGAAACTACGCAAAATGTGTCACGTTCATAGGTAGCAGCTTGCATTAATAACCTACCGGAGCAGTGGTATTGTGGTATGACCGCGTGCAACTGACCTGGAAGGTGGTTGCTTAAAAATGAGCTGCCGATGAGGTTTGAGTCACCCAAGTTGTTCTTTGAGAGCAGGGAGGAGAAGAAATAGCTCCGGCAAGCCTCATTTTTGCAGCGGTAAGTGTATTGTAGGGTGCTGATAATACACGCACAACTGATTCTGTTTGAGAGATTCGCCGTTACTCCAGCTATTGATTTCTTTCTCACTTTTGTGCATGACTTTTTGGATGCAGGGTACAGCCTTGGAAACTACGCAAAATGTGTCACGTTCATAGGTAGCAGCTTGCATTAATAACCTACGAGAGCAGTGGTATTGTGGTATGACCGCGTGCAACTGACCTGGCAGGTGGTTGCTTAAAAGTGAGCTGCCGATGAGGTTTGAGTCAACCAAGTTGTTCTTCCAGAGCAGGGAGGAGAAGAAATAGCTCCGGCAAGCCTCATTTTCGCAGCGGTAAATGTATTGTAGGGTGCTGATAATGCACGCACAACTGATTCTGTTTGAGAGATTCGGGTTTACTCTAGCAATTGATTTCTTCCTCACTTTTATGCATTTGATTTTGGTTGCTGAGTACAGCCTTGAAGCTACGAGAAATGTGTTTTCTTATTGTGTTAGTTATCGCGCTATTCTGACCCCCGTGAAAGTGAAGCGTTATAAGATGACCTAAACTCGATATTTGCCTGGTGTAGAGATTGGCTTATGACCCTTAACGTCACTAAATATAAACACATGCGAGTCTCCCGTCGCTTATTCGATGATCCCATTACCTATTTCGTAGGCAGTTTCTAGCTAATTGCAGTGACATCTGGTAAGCATCTTGGCGTTCACATGACAAATAACTTGTCATGGAAAATGCGTGTTGACTTCATATCTATGAACGCTAATCGTATGCTTGGATTCCTTTGTCGGATTTTTTTCGTCTGTCTCCATGCCTGTAAAATACCATCTTGATACAACTTTAATGAGGCACCAACTAGAATATGCATGCACAATTTGGGACCCGCGTCTGCTATTTTTGTCGCGAACTATTGAATCCATTCAGAACCGTGCCACCAGCTTTATTATATCTAACTATTTGAGAACTGCAATTCTTTCTTCAATAAAAACAACCATAAATCTGCCTGCCCTTTTTCTGTGTCGCAGGTACTTACGGTAGTGGCCATTTCATAAAATTTATCATAACACGATATTTAAAAATCAATTGCTTATTCCCCCTTCTACGTGTCATCGCGCATCGATCATCAGTTTAAAGCAGGTGTTCCGCCATGTCACACCGACAATGGTATTAATTCATTTATTCCTTTTCTCTGCGACGAATGGAACCACCTTACTGCCTCCATCACCACCATATCCAACGTTGACGCCATCAAAAAATGTGCCTATTATTATGTGTGCCCCTCCTCTCTGTAATCTCTTCGGGCTTTCAGTGTACTGAAATAAATAAATGAATAAAGGCACCCACTCTGAATGGTGCGAACAGTTAGGCCTGCTGTATCTCAAGATGATCTACAATTTTCGGAATTGCATTATATCTACAAAATCAAAACAAAAAAAAACTGCTGATAAGGACATGCGAATCTCAAAAGCACTCAACTGTGTTCACTCTTCTGGAGCTCTTCGTATTTTTTAGGAACTTATTTATTTTTAGCTGGTAAAAACTCTGTGTATTGCGAGGAACTGTATGTCTGCTGAATAACTAGCCAGCAGATGATATAACCGGCAAGGAATGCGTTAATCTCATTGCCCTCTCTAAATTATGCCTTGTGTGTTTTTACTGTACGGTAGCACGAAGAAGATAAATTTATTTATTTATTTATTTTATTTTACCCTCAGGGCCTTGCAGGCATTGCAGAGGGGAGTGGGCAGAAAATATAGAACAAAACAATGGAGAAAAAGGAAACGGGTACATTAAAGATTAATCCTGTGTATACAATTTTTTTCCAAACTCTTTTCGGCTCATCAGCGCTCATACCGGCCCTTGTTAATATTGACAATACTAATACTCTTGTTGTTTTTTTACGTGGCCTCTTCCTTGTACCTCAGTTTAGTAAAGAGATTTTAAAATTACCAGCCTTGTGAATGATTGCATTTGTGAAGCATCAGGAGCTTCTCAGACATTAGAACATGCAGTACTCTTCGAACGTCGTAATGCCACCATAAGCATTTTGTGCCTTTTTTTATTCAGTGCCTTCGATATCTCAGTAGTGCAACGAAGTAGAATAGGGGTGGGAAATAATATTTTTTCTTCTTTGACAAGGAGCCACCATAGAAAATTTCTGATCTTATTTGCTGTTTTCGCCATGTGTGAGAGTGATTGCGCATTTGCGTCTTTTATTTCGTGGAGGTTAGGTGCCAGTTAATCAGTATCATTGAATGCAATTTCGCACTGTGCTGGCCGCCTTCGCCGTTATTAACCATTACAACTATAGAACTAATGTCGTCGCGAGGCGTGCCGGTGATCCAGCAAAATAACAGCATGACCCAATTAGAATAAACGCATGCTTTCACACGTTTACTCGGTTTAACTACGTTAAAACCGCACCACTTTTCAACTCCAGTTTCAAGGGGGAGACGAGACCTTTCCTTCAAATAAAGCAGTCAGAGGACAATCGGAAACTTGTTATAGTAAATTAGGGTAATTTGCTTCCAGGTTGTGTGCAGCCATTCAAAGAAATGACCAAGCTACAGGCTTCGCAGTAAAAGGGCATAAACCAGAATGTTTTTTTCTACTTTTTAGGACTGAAACTAAACTGTTTAGAAGCGGAGCAGCGAGACCTTGCCCTCATTTTTGTTCGGCAACTGAGAGTTTTAAAGAAAAATCGCTTTCAGAGTTCCATTTGACTGCACTCAGTGTCATGACAACAGTTGCGGTGCAATTGGGTCAAGCTTTTTCCGGCGGAGTGAGAAGTGCGAGTCCCGAATGCTGCTGTCGACCACATAAAGCAAGTGCCGACTGATAAAAAACAAACACTTCGGTTAGAAACATAGACGCGAGAAAAGAGTATGAAAACGCGCTCCCTTTACTTCGAATTCAAGGCGCGTCTAAGAAATTGAAAAATCGCGTTAGGGGCCTGGCGTCGAAAACTGACTCTGCATCTCGATTGAGTCCAAGGCCAGGTTTCTTTTTGTCGAGTACTTTGAGTGGCTTGTCGGGAAAAAAAATGAGAGTAGAGCTGAACGAGCGGCAGTCAGAGATCGCGGGGCCCTAAATTATTGGGGGCTCCCTTTCAGCGCGCTCTCTTTGTAGGGCGCTTATTCTTGGCACGTGATTTATTATGTGCATTTGGGGCGACGAACACGTGTAGCGAGTGCTGCACCAAACTCCTTCAAGTTGAGCGTGCGGCCTGATCCTACAACGGGAGGTATCTTCGATTGTGGCCCTCCTTCACCTTGACCTGTCTCGTCAGCAACTCTTCGGAAACAGCCTGGCGTCCAATAACGACAGACCTGACGTGTACTGACTGGCGTTATGTATTGTGGAAGGTGCCACAATGTCTCGGCTGCCTTCGTACATAATCATGCTTGGGGTCACGACCTATCGTTTCTACCCTCCTCAGGCGCCACGTTCTGTCCGTTGCGAGTCTGCTTGCATACCTGACCTCGGTTATTTGGAATGGCGCGTCGGTGTCCTTTTGCATTCTTATGTTTTATTCGCAATGTTTAAAATATATTTCCGAATAACTGTGGTGTCAAAAAGAAACATTAATAAAGTGGTTGAGTGATTTACTAGAACTGCACCGCGTTGGAAGCATTGAGAATGCCACGGCGAATATCTGGGCTCTATTAGCTCGCCACAGCCGGTATCTGGTCTTGTTTGTTCATAGCTGCATTCTAAGTTCAAACTTAATTTATGATCGTCTTTGAGCCACACGATATACACATGAGGACAAACGGTCGTGAATATTTGTCATTTACTTGGTTTTTTTTTCACCTTTAACTAACGCGGATGATTTTGTTGTCTTCTCTCCAGAGGGCGGATGTGTGAAATCAGACTTGACAGCTTGAAAACGCAAGGAAGATCTTTGTACCTTCTTTGCCTAAGGTTACCAGCTTGCATAGTTCGTGCTGACTCCTATAGGGGAACGGTTAAGACAAAAAACTCTGCAGAACAGAGCAGAACAAAGCATGCCTGCATGAAATGTTTTTCTGTTAGAGGTGTATTGTAACCGTCATTAGGTTGTAAAATTTGAGGTAATGTTTTAATGCCATAAATACTGCAATAATACACATATTGTCCCGGTTTGTGTTTAATTTTTATGAAGACAGTTAAGAGTTCTGAACTTCCTCCATGAATGCCAAAAGACACTCGGAAATCTACAGCTGCAGCGAACATCCCCGGGTGTTTGACGTCCAAGAAAACAGCATTATTTTTATTTTGAGACACCTGTCGCGTGCCATAGAGATACAAGCTGTCCGTGTTGGCTTTCGGGGAGGTTTTCTTACATGTAGTTTAGACCAGTGCATCTACATATTTTCAAAAAAAAAAAGTGGTAAAACTAGCGGCTTGATTCCCAACCAAGCAGTGGATCTTTTTTTTGCTCTCCTCCAAGCCCTAGACTTCGTAGAACTGGGTTAAAACCTCCCATTACCTTAAAGAAATTTAGAGCTCTGAATATGCAAAGCAAGCCCCCATGCATGACCCAGAAGCGTTCATGGTGGGCGGTTGTTCTTTGGTGAAGTTGTATATGCATGAAATGTTTTTTCTATATAGTCAATTTTTACCGCATTCATATAAAAAATTAGACTTTGTACAAATTTAGGCATATCTGCGTAGAAGCAGAAAAATCAGCAAGCTGATTTTGAAGGTATAACGCGAAACCTAGCTGGTATTTACACAGAGCCTTGTAGGCACATTCTTAGTCGCGACCTTTCCTGCCCATGATTTTCAAGCCATATCAGTGAGATTAAAAAGAAAGAGAACGTATTGCAAAGTATAAACTGAGCGTGGTACAGCCGCGATGGGAATTCTATTAAGCATTGAAGTAACGGCCCTAAAAAGTACAAGCGTACACAGGATTGTCTGCCGCTCTGGTGCTGCGCCGAGACATCAGGGTTTTGTTGAATACGCACCAATATCTGGTGGCGGTTTCATCGCCCGTCAGAGCTGCCTTAGCTATCGATGTGCATTTCAGTCCTGTCAGCGAGTGGTAGACGGCACGTGAAAGAGCAATTGGTGTCACTACACGGCAGTCTGGATTCTTCGTAACGTCAGCATGGGTACAGTAAGGAGCAGGCGTAACTGAAAATTTTTAGATGCCCCGTGGACGCTCGCGTGACCTGAAATTGAAGGGTTGATCGAGTTTTTGAAACTATTGTTTTCCTAGGCCATCCATAGTTTTTCCTAGAGACAGCGCTTTGCGGAAAACATCACTATTTTGTTCCCTTCAGGCACACAATACCAGGTAGAGAACCAGGAACTGAGTCGGCAAACTGCGGTAATAAGAAATAAACCGTAAGAGAAAGGGCGTTTGGTTTCAACGCTCCTTCCTCCCGGTTTAAAGCGACCTCCGGCATCATTGTTCTGGTAATTCAAATTCCTTTCATCATTTCTTTTTATTTTAATTCTTTTCGTTTCTTTTTTTTTCTCTCACTGTAAAGAACCATGCTGCTCGACCTCCTGTCCTCTGCCAAAAAGTTGGGGGTCCAGGGCTTTGTCAAGCTGTCAGTGGGCAGCTTTCACTCAGAGTCTCTGTTATGATGTACGTCGGGATGGTGTAATAAAGATTGTTATTATTATTATTCAGAAACGCACAGAGGGCAAAACACTTGTATAGCACTTCCGAACAGTGTGTTCCGCAGCTCCTAAAGTAGCTGCGACCAGGAAGGCAAAATATGACGATGAAATCCTATGAGCTTAACTGCACAGGCTTACATACAGACAATTGTAACCAAATGTTATTGCTAGATATCGCGTGTTCAGCCTAAAACACGCCCGGGATATGTTCTAGGCAAGGGTTTTGCCCTCTTTACATCATATTTGGACCATGATGAAAAACCAACAAGAACGAGAGAGTATGCATATGCCGCCTTAGCCTCTGAGAAGTTCGGGCTAAATAAATTTATGCTACCGCTGTGATCGGTGGGCCGCATACAGAATGAATCTTACACAGGCTGCGCAGTATACATGTAGGATTGAGTAGCGCAAGCCGATATATACAAATGTCAATAAGTAATGACAGCCCTGTGAGCAGCTCCCGGGCCCTTTCTAACCTTCTCGCGTGCGTCCCTACTTTAACTGTGAAAATGAAATGAAGCAGCTAATAATTTTTATTACCTGGCCTCTGCTTCGCGTACAGAACAAATCAAAATTTCCTATAGGAATTACCTGCCACAGTTTCTTTGATATTGCATGAAGAATCTGCTCCGGACGTCTACAGTGGTTTTGTTTTTTTATTTCTCGGAGGCGACACAAAATCACGTACTCCTTACACATCTCAGTCACTGGGGGGGAATAAGAATGTTCTTTTGCAATACTCGTCTTAATGGCAAAACAAACGCGCCATCTTAATCCGATGCTCCTGTAATCACGGCTCTTAAACGGTACGTTATAGTAACCGTATGAGTGTTAAATTCTGAATAGTTGCGAACATGCGGCCTATGATGTTTGAAGCATGTCTCCTTTTCTTTTAACGTGGTCAGTATGTCAACGTCATTGAGACATCCCTCGTCTTAACTGCAGCTCACAGTCGTTTGAGTGGTGCTTCCGCTGAATTTCCAAAGCTGCAGAAGGTACACTGGTGCAGATCTAGCAGAGATTCCTACTCTCCTTAAAAAACAAAAAGGCATCCTTTGTCGACGACGGATTCCATTCTATGACACAGTACGGAGGAACCGATAGCGCGTTCTCTCCGCCCGAGTACTTACTCAACGCTAGAAAAGGCACTCGAAAATTCTCAATATGAATATTGTCGAGAGACTGGAAAGCATACCAGTATTCCATTCTTCCATTGTTTGGCAAGTGGATATTCTCAAGGAAACTCCAGCTATCAGTGAGTACTCGCTCGGCCTCCCGTACTGCTGTATGGAGTAATAAAATAGAAAGGTGAGCCGCCGCAAAAGCGCATACTCTCGCAATTTACCTAGTATGTCGAAGGTAAAATATATCTTCACAACGGTTTCTATTATTTCCTGCTCAAAATTGACGTCATTGGACTCTTGACCAGCCGCTGTTGTACTAACCTTAGTGAACCTCACGTTCGTGATCTTTATACAGACTTTCTGGTCCCACTCAATATCGCATCATGAGCGCTTGATGTCTCCTATTGCCGAAGCAACTGAAAGTAAAAGAACAACGCTCTTCCTACAGACATGCTGCTGCTCCTTTATTTATTTACTTCACTTTTTTTCTCTCAGAATTTCACTTTTTGAAAAACAAATATGCCAAAGAACTTGTGCTTTAAGCCGACAGAAGCCAGTTAGTAACTTTACCCTTCACAGCGGTTCAGAGCGAAATCGACATATTGCACTTTGCACTTGCAATTGCACAAGATAATGTTATCTTTCTCGCGAATGCGTACGACTGATTGATGGTTGATGTTCATAAGATTATTTACGCACTTTATCACTGTATTCGGATGGCTCCAGAGCTAAGCGTAGCGCAAGGCAACTCGATGTGGTAGTGGACGCCATTACATTCAAGCACACGATAAAAAGAAACGTATCTCAAGATCTTTAGTCAAAATGACAAAAATAAAAACACTGAATCTTACGGTAATATATCAGTTTATGTGGAAGAGAAAGAAATCACCCTGCACGCTGCTTGTTAAGGCGGCAGGAAGAAACTCAAGGAAAGAAGCAACAAAACGCAATGTAATTATAACACTGACAAGGCAAAAATTCTAAACTAGGTCTTCAGGTCGGCGTACCTTTGTTTGCCAGTCTTTGGAGAAAATCGACACACTAAAACAAGCTTCACATATCTAGAAAAAAAATTGTCAGGTGCAGTACATGTGGAAGGGCTTTCGTTCTGTAAACTGCTCTACTTTTAAAATTTAGTGCTCGTGGAAGCTACCCAAGAAACATTTTTTATGTATGTTTTCGACAATATCATCCTATAAATAGAGTGCTTCGTTCACATTTTTTGTGGTAATTGTAACCCACACTAGGTTGTTGTAACAGTGACATGGGCAATGCGAACTAGAGTTCAAAACAACTTCTAATGACGAGGAGACCATAACATAGTGATGCACATAAAGATACCGAAAGAAAATAGAGATGAAGCCTAATCTGTTTAGGAGGTAACTAATGCAGTTCTGGTATTTTACACGAGCTCGAGTATTCCGGCTAATCCTAACTCCTTCCTATGTGTGGCACACTTTCTCAACTATTTGTGCAGTAAGCTAATGCCAAACCGTGGCCGGATTGGGCTACTGTAGTTTTATTGTATTCAGTTGTAGGCGTTCAGGGAAAACGCCTCTGCGTAGTTTCTTCCTACGTCTCAGTGCAGTGCTTTGGTCACTAACACAGCAGACTTCCATGTCAGTCTGGTACTGAAGGCGCATAAAACTCAGCTCCTAAAACCCCACTTATATATTTGACTTTTTTCTGTTGACGGTACAGAAACTAAGGGAATGTATTTGAAACACCCCTGGCGAGTGCTAACTGGAAAGGAGAAGAAGCACTAAACTTGTCCATTTCTTTGGCAGGAGGGTATCATGGACGAAAGCCGTAAAAGAGAACCTTCAAATATGCAACATGACAGGAACAACTTGAGCAAAAGAACTTTGCGCATTGCATACTTTTCCACGACAGGACCTCCTTTGTTTTTGAAATCTTTAAATTACGCCGCCGAGAAAAACTGTTAAAGTTGGTGTTCTAAGCTGCCAAACATCATCATCTTTGTTGCATGTTTCTCAGTCACTTTCCAGCTTTGCAACCAAGCTTCCTCGAGCCAAAAGCACCCTTCTACGCATCATGCAGTGGTCGTATAAAAAAAATGAAAACTCAAACCTTTTGAGTTTTCAGTGTTACAGGATCACAGGTTCTTTTTTTCTGTGTCACAGGATCACTTAAATGAAAGTACCGCATAGATTGAAAACTACTGCAGTCAGTACTCTTGACGAATGTTGAAAATGATATCCTCAATGAATAGCTCCGACCCCGTTATTTAGCGACGCCTAGTTAATGCTCATAGTTTTGCCTTTTCAATCTTTATTTCTTTTTATTACGTTCAATTATACCTCTTGGATGATTTAGAACGTAATGCATAAGGAAAAATTTGTGATTGCTCCCACGGCTCATAGTACCTGCTAAACGCTCTGACGTAAAAAAAAAACCACAGGTGTAATCGATTATTAAAGTCCTGATAACCTATTTAACTAGCAATGGGCATCGCGATTCTCACTGTGCCGGATGAAAGGTACAAATAACTCCGTTTTGGCATTATTCCGTTCTGTTTTCATCTTTTGGGCATGAAAAAAGGAATGAAGGAAATGTTTTTTCCCGGTTTGGTTTTCAGCGGCACTAAAAATGTCTGTACATACCTCGTATAGATTTTGTATATGACTAATGCAAGGCCCAGTCTCGTGTCTTTGAGGTCCTACATCCCCACCGACGCTTTTGCAGCGAAAGGTAGCACACTGAACAGTTTTTATTTGGTTGTTATTTCGACAACATGCCGTTTGCCACGAAGCAGCATCACACACACACACACACACACACACACACACACACACACACACACACACACACCCACACACACACACACACACACACACACACACTCACACACGCACACACACACACACGCACACACACACACACACACACACACACACACACACACACACACGCACACACACACGCACACACACACACACACACACACACACACACGCACACACGCACACGCGCGCGCGCACACACACACACACACGCACACACGCACACGCGCGCGCGCACACACACACACACACGCACACACGCACACGTTCACGCATAAATAGGAGAGAGAAAGGCGGTGCCTCATAAATAGGAGAGAGAAAGACGGTGCAACGGTCACTGAAGAAGGCATGGCAATATTCCGGCCATGGCTATGTTACCACAGGGGTGAGGTCGACATGGAGGCCTAAGCTCCAAATCAAAGCCTGTTCCCAGCGTCCAAGGCCCGCAGGGAGGTCGGTGCTCGCGTGAAGCGCTGAAACATTTCTTTTTCTTCAAGAAATCTTGTCTCCGAGAGCTAGGAGCCTATAAAGGGTACGAGAAGGTGCAGGGTAGGGGCGTCCACTAATTACTCCATCCACCGATACATGGGGTTGGTGGGGGGGGGGGGGGTGCATTTCGGCGACCCCATTTTTCACATATTGCCACACAGAATTTGTCAAATGAGTGATGAATTCCCTGTGCCAAGAAGTATAAGTCCAAAACACGGAGCAGAATCCGGCTGAAGACTGAGAAGTGACGGAGCAGAATCCGGCTGAAGACTGAGGAGTGTGATAATTTCAGTATGGTTTATAGACGGCAGAACGCACAGAGGGATTACGCATGATGAATCCAGAAGAGGCAACAACTCCCCCTTCGTCGTCCGCCAGACGACGGCCAGGCGGTGCGAACGGTGTGAACATGTTGTTATTTCTGTCAGCAGATCAAGACAAGCGTGGTGACGTGACCTTCACAGGAAGCTTAAGCTGCTCAGCATCGACCCTGTGATACCCTGCAGTGCTCTTCAGGATGTGCAGTAAACATAAGTGCTAGCGGTACTTATAAACAGCATTCGTCCAAGAGCTAGAGTGCACTTGACCGTCCGCAAATATCGGAGCGCCCTTGGCACGGCTTTACCTGGAATTGGAGCCGCCCACTTACCAACTCCGTTGCGGTCTGTTTGTTTTTGACTTCGCCTCAGTAGGAATGCTTTATGAAGTAGCAGAGTTAGTACGTTACATCTGTTGCAGTCGGCAGGAACACCTTGGTAATGCACTTTTATCACTCAGCAACTTGAGAAAAGAAACTCATTTGAATATTTTTTTGCTGAAAAAGAGCACAACAAGCTACTATATCTGCTGCTCCAATTGAACAACAAAGAAATACGTGAACATTCTAAGCGGAACACTAATTGAATTTGCTTGCGATGCTGTGCACTCGTCATGTCGATCTGTACTGTTTGCGGTTCATGGTTCATGAAAATGACACATTCATCCAGTTCAAGCAGCTGATTAAAATTGCTCGTGGTGGGAGCATTAAACAACATTTCGGTTAGTGTAATAGGAACACTACTACTTTGTCTAGCTCAAGCGTTTATTTTGATTACATGCCGGGAAACAGAGTATTATTAGTACCTGTTATTTCATTTGTTTAATCTAAATAAAAAGAATTTGGGAGGGGCATGATATTGGCTTCACTTTTTCAAAAAGTCATCAATTTCAAGTACAAACTGAGACTGCTTGCAGACAAGAGCTACATTTATAAGCGAACGAAGTCGATTTCGGAGGTTGAATGATGCTGCGTTATATGTGTTACCAAAGCCTCCCTTCTTGAACTATGGGCCATTGCTTTGGATATTGCCGTGAATGTTACTAGTGTTTTTTTGATCATTCTTCAAAGCTGCCGGCACGCCGCTTTATCGCTTTGTTTGTGATGCAAGACGCCCTTAGATTTATCTCGATTGATCGCTTTCAGGCGGAGCCGACTCTAAGTTGTTCCAGCGCGTTCCAGTAACTTTCCAAACTTTATCTCGAAAGTTCGCTATCAGCTTTAAAAAGAGCCCGGCTGAGAGCGGCGGGCATTCTCTTCGACGACCGCAGAGCACACTTGTTGCTACGCCGCCGCCGAGTGATTCAGTTCATTGCGGGCGCAAGTCAGCCCAAATAAAGAGTTTTGTGTAGAAGCCATTCTTGCTGTTTTCATGTTCACCGGAATGCACTCACCACTACGTGACAATATGATAAAAAAGCTTGGCCTGTAACCAGAGTGTTTGCCTTGACTTCTGAAATCCTTTCCTGACATTCCGGGGGATCTGCGTAGCACGTACTTACACAGAGTCAGTTTAAGATTATGGCTGCTGCAGCGTAATATTCTAGATGTACCTCGGGGCCATTTCACAGACGCACTATGCTAAAACGTCATGGGTTTAGACATCCTACTGAGCCCCTTATTAAGCTATAGCTGAAAAGGTTAAGACTTCTTCCACTTTATTCACTGCTGCCATTCAGCTGAAATAACCACTGAGGCCACGCAGAATAAAGCACTCGTCTTATGGCACCCATATTGTTGCAGCCGAAAGAAGAGCTAGTTTGCGAGTGATGCGCAATCTTGGTCCCCGCTTTTTTTTTAAAGGAACGGATTGTTTACTGAGAACAGCGTATGTTGTTTGAAGGCTCGGCTTTCTGTTATCATGTGACTTTAAAACAAACTCTGGTATGACACATACATGAATGCGGTGTGCACGCGCCTACTTAAAAACGTTAATTACTTTCTGCATTAAGAACCATAGCTCAGCCAGGTTCAGTCAGAGTCGTAGGGCTGTACTGATGTTATAGCTGCTACAGCCGTCTTAATCACTAGGGCTTAGTAACGCTTTCATTAGCCCTAATCTTTTGCGGTTCCTACTGCACGCTGCTTTCCTTTGTACAGCCGCACATTGCGTAACTCTCTGTGATTACACGTTACACATTACACGTTACGTTCATTAATTTATGTTATATTATCATCCTGTGACCTTTATATTTGTTGTCACGGTGCGGAACACAACTCCGCTCCCGGGTGCATATTACTAAAGTCCGGTTGCCCTTCCCGCGTCCGAGCTTATGCTCACGTCCGCGATGGTAACTCTAGTGCCTAAAGGCGCTGGAGGCTAAAAGGAAGACTGGACCTGAGAGGTAAGTCCCTACACTAGCCCAGGCCGCTAAGACCAAGTGAGGGCAAGTTCCCTGTGCTGACACGCTAAGCGTCAGGCACAGCGGTAAGGCTTGGCGCGTTTTGTGAACAAACAAGAGCATACCCGGCAGCCGAGAGGTTGTCGGCCCAAGCGTCTTCAGGGGCATCTTCCGGAGGAGTGGGACCGCTGCTGCTGACTCTGCTGTTTTGGTGCTCCAGTGCTGCGGAGAGCCCTGAAATCCCACATGGAGCCTGGACCCGTGTGTTGGGTGCTGGAGTGTGGGAGTTTCTGTCTCGCCGAGCAGACCACTCGGTTGGGTTGTCAGCCGCGACACGTGGGGTGTGTCGGTGCGGCTCCACAGTCGAAACGTCTCGACATGGACCCTACAAAGAGGGTCCAGCTTGACGCTGGGGGGGGGGGGGGGGGGGGGGGGGGGGGTGCTGGATACCCGCCAGGTACAAAGTACCAGCAGCCTAGGCAGACTCGGCGACCCAAGACAGAACCCCTCCTGGCCCCAAAGTGGAGAGCAGAAATCCCTTGGATGCACGCTGGGCTCCTGTGTCCTACGTGGTGTCTCCGGTGGTGGTCCTGCAGCTTCGGGAGTTGTTCCTGCGTCCCCTTTGGTACTGCTGCCACTTCCACAGCAGGAAGACGGCCCCTCTAAGAATGGCACCAAACGCTGAAATAAAGCTGATTTTGCGGCGCAGTGGGACACGTAATGTCTCACCGGCGGGAGGTGGGGAGGACCGCAAAACAAAATTGTACAGCCGCACATTGCGTAACTCTCTGTGATTACACGTTACACATTGCACGTTACGTTCATTAATTTATGTTATATTATCATCCTGTGACCTTTATATTTGTCGATTATCGAAACAACAGCACCGGCCAGTTGTGTATATTCGTAATATCTATAAGCATGCAATTAACATGCACACATTCCGCCTTTTCAGTGCAGTGGTAAAGGAACTTCTTATAAAGTAGCAAAACCGTCATGTTTACATCGGTGCTGAAAGAAGCGGTACTGTTATTCCTCTAATATTTATGAGAGTAATGTCTGCTTCCATGTATCCCGCATAAACAGAACGGAGGAGTATAACAGTGACCTTTTCACATTCTTTCATTGTTTGCTGTCGGGAAAATATAGCATAGCTGCCAGAGAAATGCTCGGCCTCGCATTTATCACCTTCCATATATCTACAGTACGAGTCCTTCTCAGTGGCCCCAACAAAGCGCTGCGGGAAGTTTGTGCGCATCTTACTCCCAAGTTCAGCGCTCGCACGCGACCGAAGAAAATGCCGTCGGGGAAAGAAAATGCAGGCGAGATAAATGGCCTTTACTTTATGCCTACAAAGGTCCCGACCTTGGAACGAAATACGGCGCCCCATAAAACGGCCGGGCCGACAGCTCATGAAGCCCGACTCCATGGCGCCTGTATTTGCGCTGAAACCATTCCTTGTATGGGCATTCGAATGCTCAGGGAGTACATTACAACTAAGCAGTCGTAGTATGTTGCGCACGGGCACCACCACGAAGAAAAAGAGAGTTTTCTGAGAGAAGAGCAGAACTGTCGGAGCCACAAAGAGAGTATAAAGCTCCTGAAGAGGAATTATTTTATTTTATTTACGGATGGTGCAGTCCACAAAAGGGATTTCAGCACACCGAAAACCTAACCTATTAGAAGGCAAATGTGTATAAGGAAACAATGCGAAGGCCAACTATACTGCTTCAAGTGTCAATGCAAAAATCATCGTCATTCAGTAAAAAGCTCCAAGACAGACAGAAAATGACATATTTGTCCCTTTAATAACATTAAATGAGATTAGCTGCAAATAAACGCCTGGAAAGTTGAGTTACCTTATTAGTCAACCTATTCCATTCAATCACGGCCCTAGTAAAAACAACAATATTTGGATAATTTTTTTTCGCTAAATCGTGTAATTGTGAGTTGATACTTGTGGCTTGTTGCATATCGAAAATAAAATGTAATTATATCAAAGGGGTTAACATTGTAGTGACAATGTACAAGCTGACACTTCAATTTTAGTCGGGAGGCAAGCTTTCAAAACGAGGCAAGCGGCCTCGTTTTGAAAGTTGTGTTACTGAGCTGCGGGAGAACTTAATATGAATAAACCGAACCGCCTTTTTCTCCAACCGTTCAAGTTTTGTGATGCCAGATGGCGTGAAGGTGCCTAAGATAACAGGTGCATTATCTAGTACTGGACGTATAATTGTGCTGTATGAAATTAATCGAACGGAACATGTGGACTGTTTTAAGAGTCTCCTTAGAAAAAACCATCTACAACAGGCATCAGCGGTTTCTATATCAATATGTTTAGTCTGTTTAAGACTGTCAGCTATCCATAGCCAAAGGGTATTCACTCAATTAAAAAAAATCTTGTTAGCTAAGCAATTGAAACTAAGGTTATTTATCTGAGAGTAATGCACATTAAAAACCGTTTTCCTATATTTATCGGCTTCTGCCCAATTTCGCACCCACCAACAAGATTCTAAAATGCATCTGTTAGCAATATTTGATACCAGGGGCTATCGATTTCGAGTATAAGCACAGCCGTCTGCCTATAATTTGCTTTTACTTAAAATTGTTTCACTGTGGATGGGAGGGAATTATCTCATACCATCCCGTTTGGCATGAACCGCGTTTTTTCATTAGTTAGGGACGTTTGCATGTATGTAGATTTTGGGTATTCCTCGACATTTCAAAACCCGCTTAGCGTGTAGACCCCACGGAAATGGCTGAGGCGCTCTCCTAAACGGTCACAATTTGATTTGGAATAAGCCTCGTTTTTTTCAGCTTTCATTTTATACCAAAACAATATGCAAATATTTATTCTTCCGAGGGATTTAAAACCGCCATCAGCGCCATTTTATTCGCGCCTGGCACTACGCGTGACTGTACAGCAGAAAATGCGGCCTTTGATTTGAATCGCGCCTTATATAAAGGCCGGTCAAGCGCAGCGCGTATGAGACGAGCCGGTAGTATAAATATTTGTCGTTGAACTTTACGATTATTTTTTGCTATCTCTAGCTACGTAATTATTTCAGATGAACCTATAGCATGCAGATACACGGCTCTGATTTTTTGTGTGTTTGTGAACATTTGGCGAAAGAATTAGTAATGAAGAAGCATTCAAAATCTGGCATGAAATCTAGTTTGCTTTCACAAAGTCATGAGTTAAATCCTGAGCTTTAATTATAGAAATGGTTTCGATAACGGCGGCTGTGTTGTTTACAAACCAAAATCAATACCGCGGAACTTCCAAAATGAATCTCGGAAAGCAGTCGCGTCTGAAAACGCAAGGTCTGGTTATTTGTTGGGTCCGTAGTTTCAGTGCCTCCGTGTAATAGCAAAACTTGCATCCAAAAAACAGGAAGTTGCTGAATACGCCTCAAATAATTTTACGCACAGACGCACATAGATCAAGACTGCAAAAACAAACAAATATCCTGCGATGCATACTACAGTATGTCCAAAGTGTTGCTGCACTTGGGTGGATGTCAGTGACTAATTACTCCCCTAATCCACATCTACTCGACCTTAGTGGCTCTCCTCTTAACACTGGACCGACGCAGTTCCCACTTCGAATTACTCAAGAATTAGCTAGCACGGTACCCTATGCTAGCCGTTCCAGTCGGCTGAGTTGATAGAGGGGCTTTGCCGGTGCACGAGGATGTGGTCCCAGGTTCGAGCCGCGGAAAGGGCGAAGTTTTATTTCACTATGAGGATTCTGTGGAAGGTGTAACGCTTTCCTTTGTAGCTCGATGGCGGCGCTTAGGAGGAGGTCAATGAGGGATCAATTACTCCCTTATTAGATACTGCAGTTCTATCAACGTGAACAGTCTACAGCAATAAATATTTGGACTGAAGGTAATGTAATTAGTTTCTACCAAACTCGAACTTCTTGGGGCAGCAAAACTCGGTTCGACTTGGGAGAAATTTGTCCACGAACCTCTCTGGAACCGAAGAGAACTAATAAATTACGGATGAGGTGAAACGCACAAAGCCTTCTTAACCTGCGTAATCCGATGCAAGAAGCCGGCGTCGGAGAGATGCGATCTTGAATCCTTGTTTGGTACACGCCGAGAGCGCAATTCAGTTAATTCCGGCGGAGCAAACAATGTGTGTGCCCCTCTTGTGTTTTATTGCGTAATTGGGCTTAGGTTGTCGGAACGCTGTTTTTTAAAGGCTAGAGAACTATGACTCGGACGAAATTGCGAGTACCGTTGGACCTAACTCTCCTGATCTGCATTTTTCATGTTTTTCAATCAGACAGCGCCTTTATTTCTCGCTGGAGATAAGATACAGAACAAAATCCTTCTCGTTCCGAGTCTCGGCTGTTTCACATCTCTAGTAAATAATAAAGGCGCAAGAGAACAACGGTGTCCACTTACCCACTTTTTCCTAGCGCCCTTTGTAAGCGTAGCCTAAAAGCCTGGGAATTTTGCTCGTTTTTTAAACCTTCGGCTTTCGAGTTGTGACTGTATTACATTTTTTGTACTTCACATATCAGACAGCAAACCGTTTGATGGGGCTATGTCCCTGAGTATTGTAGTACCTTGCCCAACGTGCGCCCACTGGAATGATTACGATATTTCGCTAATGAAATAAAAAAAAAACAAGTTCTTCACAGTAGCAAAGGAGAACAAGTAGTTTTTCAGCGGTCGGCATACCAAGCCGTTTTTTTTTAAACTGTTCAGTAAGAAAAGGAATTTGACGAGAATTAAGATCTTAGGAATGCTGTGTCCGAATGAGCAGAAGCTTGGCTTGTCTTAGCACAAATAAAGATAATTTCGAAAATATGTACATGATGAAAATGACATTCGATGTCTGCAAAGTTTGTTTATTGTTTCTTTTTTTCTGCACTGACCACATTAGTTTGTTTTTTTATTTTTGCACATGAAAATCTTCACCAACCCTATTTAAAGTTACCGCGCTCAGCAAGAAACCCGCGGCCTCATCTATAACATTTTTTCTGACTTCATGGATTAGATATTTTAGCTTTAGTAGAAACGAGGTATTCGTCTGTCTTTGGGTCTTTCATAGCTATTATACTTAAAACTTGTTTTTTTTCTCTTGAAGCTAGAACACTACACTAGTCGTGATAAAATTTCATGCACTGTAATATATCATCCACGTTCATGCGAATGCCTGTCGCGTCCCCAGAGATTAATTAAAATATTTCGTTCTGCACGCGCGTCGGTAATAATGACTTGACGTGTCTAATAATGTCTTGAACTCTTTTTTATGAGCTATAAAGCCGTTATTGTAGTTTTAGACTGTGGTCTTTTGGTAACCTAAAGAATTAATTGCTGGTGCTAATATTAGGAAGATCTGCTGCGTAACGTTCAGTTTGGTTTATTAGGCAACGTTAGGTTAGGCCAGGATATGCGATATGTGCTAACCCATTTTTGGCTCAAGGATGGCCAAATAATTTTTGTCGTTTCATTTCTCCTTCACTTTGAATACCGTCATCCTGGGCCATCTGACTAGGAATTGGGCTCGGCTAATGATTGAGCTCGTGCTAAGGCTTTATGTACGTTTCTAAATTTTGGATGTGGTCTAAATGTGGTCTTTTGAATTTTTTAATTGCAAAACCATTATTTGCCCCATTAGCACAAAAGCTCACGGCCGTCACCGTCCATGGCACTGAACTCGTCAGTGACGGTACCATTCGCTTGCATGATGTCAACAGTAGATAGTGATGTCTATAGATAGTGATGTCTATAGCAAAGATTTCATTTGATTTTTGCGCGTATAATGTCCTAAAGCGACTAAGGGTATGAGGGACGCCGTAGTGAAGGGTTCCGGAAATTTCGACCACCTGGGGTTCTTCAACGTGCACTGACATCGCACAGTACACGGGCCTCTAGAATTTTGCCTCGATCGAAATTCGACCGCTGCGGCTGCGATCGAACCCGCCTCTTTCGGTCTACAGCAAAGAAGAAAAAGTAAAATTTCCGAAGGGACGGGGTCTTCAACCAGGTGCCTTCAGATTGCGAGGCGAGCAATGGCGAGCAACAGGTCACCGTGTTGCTTCTTGGCGGATATAGAACCTATTGTATGCGTTTACTTACGACTTTATGCTAAAGAATAGGTGTGCCATTATAAAGGGAGAAACCTTGAATGAACCTCGCAGGCGAGTTCTCGATGAGGCAATGCTTTTAGCAATCAAAGCACGTAAGAAATCTTAGCGATCCTCTGTAATTTTTTTTTGACCCTCAGCAAGATGATTAGGTTTGTCGCAATGCACTCCTGCTGGTAGCAAGTAAAGGCGAAGGTTGCGAATGGGGCTCATCCGCTTTTGGATGTGGCTCGCACTGGGGATAGTAATGAATAGATTATCGGACTTCATCAGGAAAAGATGGCAAATGGTTTTCGGCACGTAATATGTGTTGAATTACACGCAAAAACAAAAAACAAACTAGTCGTCTGGATTTTGAAACTCCTGGAAGCCAACTAGATGGAGCCCATGCGCGTGTGAGCTAGCTCAAGACAAGGCCGCTCGTCGTCTCTATTATTTAACAGCCAGATCCTTCATTCTTAGGTGCAGTTGGCCTTAAGTTTGACGGTGTACACGATTCGGAGTACTTTCTCGCCAGGAACGATGAAGAAGGCGCCTATTTCCGTGAGGTGCATAAAACTGAGAAAGCTGGGTTTATTGGATAGTGCGAGGAATTTGACAGCATAAACAGAATCCAGGCTGTATTTATATCATGAGCGGCAGTTTTTTGAGCGGGGCTATCAGCTCATAATAAGTTCACTGTCATTTCCTCTCAATTAGAAACCAGGACGCATAAGTGAAACGTACAAAACCCGACGCAGTCTAGTGCAAGGAAGAAAAGCAGGATGTTGAAGAGAAAGTATTTTTCAAAGTCAGGGTCTTCCCTTTGGGGTTTCAATCAAGGAACCCGGAATCAATGGAGGAGCACGCTCTCACATTTTTCACGCTATACACACTACGGACGGACACTATGGTAACCGCACTTAATGATGCAGATTTTTTCCTTTTATTTCGGGTTTCTGGCGGCGCAGCTTTAGCTACTTAATTATTCAGGCTAGCTCTCGGTTGTGCATGAAGGGTCATCAATTACTGCTGCAAGTAGCGTGCAGCGCTTCGGTTGAGATGTTGTTTACTTCAGCGGTCGATGAGACACTGAATATACCAAGAAGACAGTTTTCCATCACTGCTGTTTCATGGATGCAGGCAAAATCAATCTCCACTAATATATGAAAGCGAAAAATCCCTTAGGTGCTTACGTTTTCTTTTCTTTTATTGTGGTAGATACCAGAGGCAGTTTATCATGCGTTGTGGCATTTGAGCGTGGCATGCCTTATTTCTCAAATTATTTGCAATGCAAGAATAGCACCGTCAGTAAACTCGGCTGATATGAAGCTAAATATAAACCGCAATTTTGTGAAACAATGGAAATTTTTTCGTGCAACTCGCATCCAGCAGAACGTGCTTTTGACACGCCATTATTCTCCCATAACAAGCCCAGACGCAAGCAGAAGCTTCGTTTTCTGATAAATCATGCCAATCAGCCAACGCCACAAACTCTCGCTGTTTGCGGCAAAAATTGGTAGCCGCTAGCGTATATGTTGTATAATCGCTGCTTTTGTCATTTTTCATCAGTGATTTCCAGGCTTCCATCTGCTTGGCCACAATAAGGCTGCTGCCGTGGCGACGCCGTAAAGGCGGATGGGTGAAGAGATAGAAAGACTCACCTTTGTCACTAACGGCAGCATTTTTAGCAGCACAAAAAGGTTAGTATGCTGCCAATGTGGCTGAGCGTATTGCAAAGCTGATGAAGAGGTTGCAAATGGTATGACATGTGAAGCAGCGAAGGCTTTAAGAGAAGCGGAATGCGCTACTGAGGACGAAAATTATAAGTGGCTGTACGAGGGTGAGAGCAACGTACCATAAAAGGTGGAGGAAACCGAGCGCGCTATTGAGAAAAGAATGCGGCCAATGGTGGAAGCTCATTGGCGAAAGCAACCAGAGAGGCAACGCGTGCAGGCTGGCTCAAAGACAAGGAGCGGGCGAGGGCGACGACAAATTCACCGTCCAGAGGTCCTGGTCACTACCCGAGTGCGGAAAACCGCAATCTATGAGGAGTCCTAGAATCTGCTGCGCTTTACGTGCAATGCATTTCTTACTTACAGCTACACTGGACGATGAGATGAAGTGCATTTAATCATTACGTGATGACATTCGAAGCATTTACATCCGATTGCAATTGCCGTGGGTTCCCTACTTCAGGAAGCCTCCATTTTTAAGTAGGTGTAAATCATCACTTACGCAGAGTTAACCGTTCGCTTCATACAGTGGTGAAAGAAAAAGCGAGGCTGCTTACGACAACAACGGGCATCAGGTTCGGAAAATAAAGCGGGCGATGCTGAACAGACTCCCCCATTGTCGAACAGGGTGTGCCCAAACCGTTGCACGTCTGACGGTTATATATTACGACTATATGCGGTTATATCTAAAAGAGCTCTACTCTTAGCGGAAGCTATGTGCCTAACATTTATTGTAATAAGCTCGGGTCATCGCTAGTAACAAAAGAAAGTTCAATGCTGGGCTGAAACACCTTGCCAATTTTATTTTTCAGCTTCAGTCTTTGCAGTGTACAAGAGCAACAGATTGATTAAGTATTGCACACCGCATTAACATTCTATCCTGCATGTCACTGCGAGCCGTAATAATACGAGTAGAAAGGCTGATGCAAAACACAACCAGTGGAAAAGCCGCAGACACTACTTCGTTAAAGTTTTAGCGGTTTCTAATAGTATTATGAACATGTATATGCGAATAAAAATCGAGCTGGCAGGATTAGTATACAGAAAAGAGGGCTTCCATTTTAAGGAAGAAATATTGAATGTTTGAAGTAAACTGCCACCTAGTAGATGGAGTTCAAAGTGTTCATCCCTTACTCGATGGTACAGTTGCAAAAGGAAGCCGCTATTTCAGTGCCCAATTTAATTTTTCCCAAGAAAGAGAACCATGTTTCAGAGACGACCTTCTAGGTGTCGAACCCAATTCTTCGTCAGTGGAATACTGGTAACATTGCAGCTTTTCTGTAGTTTTCTTCAGTATTTCAAAGCTTGTCTTCATAACCACCTGTTGCTGTACCATTTGAAATTTTCTCCACTTAGTAGCGCGAGAAGAGGACAGTGACTGGACTGAGAAAAAATTTACTCTGGTCTGCCTCTGAAAGAAAGAAGTAGATTAGCAAGAGGGCAGTAATCTTGTCTATGTACAATTCTCTCATTCTCTCTGAAAGAAATAGGCCAAAAGACGGCAAACATTGTCTTGCGTATACACAACTTTGGTTGTGGCAAGCAGCAAAAATCTGCTGACCTCCAGCGCCTTACCAAGCAGTACCCAATTACAAATTGATTTCAGCCGTAAAATTGTAATAGAGATGGGACTCTGTTTTTACAACCAAAACACTATAAAAATATATCGAATGAACAAACTCCGCTGCCGTATCAGTCAAAAGTCATGATCAGAATCTTCCCTGTTAACTGGCTGGTTCTTTAGAAAAAGCCATTCGTGGTATTAAGCTCCAACTTTTCCAACGAATGGGATTGGTTTACCGCAGCAGATTGCTTGACGATACCTTTACTGTGGTACCAGTGAAATCTTCCCGTAGACTTTGTTTTCTGCCAGTTGCATTAGGAGTTGCCGCTGAACACAGCCTGCCTTACAGCTCCGTATCGCTTCCCTCCGGCATCTCTCTATACCTCAACGGCTACACGGAGACAGAAGCTTGAACAAGGCTGGCTTGTTGAGCAATTCACCGAGGGAAGTACGGCGCAACACATCGTAAAGCGGTGCCTCAGTAAAGTGCAGTGAACTTCCCTCTGTCGCTTGTTTCGGGATAATAGGAGTCGGCGTAGTTCGTCGTTGGCGACCACTGCCGCTTTCCCTGTTTCTCCACACACTGTTATCGAGGTTTACTCGAGCCATGTGAAGCATATAGGCCTTGATTAAGCTGTCCCCCCGCAGTACATTAGTGGAGCGGGAGAGGTTTTCCTTTACAACCTCACTCTATATTCTGTCCTTCGAAGGAAAAGGGTGACGTAACGCTCTTGCTTCACAACTGTCACTTGGTTGCTCCCGGGGGACGTCTCAATGCCTGCAAGTTTTTTAAGCAAATTATTCCCAGAAAAAGCACTCCAGCGTTAATATGCAGTTGTTACTGCGTCCGTCCATCTAAAATGATAATCATTCTGCAGACAGGCAGATAGAGTGAGCAGGTTTAATTATAGGCATAACAGTGAGCTTCTCAGTAATTCATACACTTCATTCACCAAAAACCTTTCGTCAGCCAGTATCAAAAGGAGCAAGCACCGTGTTCTCCTCACCCCCTTGAAAATATACGTTCTATTGAAGGAAACCATTGTTCAAGTGAACAGTAGGGTTTCCTGTAAACGCCGTCGACGCGCACTCTGGAGGACGAAATCTGCCATTAAAGGTAGGGCTCAGTCCTTCCAATATCGCTGCTAGTGAAGCCTGTGCAGACTGCAGCTTGCAGGGATTACAATATATCTAGAGGGCACATACAGCCAGGTGAATAACGCAACTGCTTCGCTTACAAAAAGATAAGGGAGAGCCGCCCTTGCCCCACTGTACTAATATTGACTTGCCTGCTTCAGCATAACCTGCCTTCGCCTGTGTTTTATTGAACGGCGGGCGTTTTGTTGCTTTGATTTAATAACCCCCAGCTGCATTTGCTTCAATACTCAACGCAGCGAACTCAAAATTTCAAAAAGATTGAGTATTGGATAAACTGCACTTGGTGGCTTGGAGGAAATATTGATTTTATTCCCCGCTACGCGATCGTCCTTCGGCCAATAATTGGTGCATCGCCCCCCCCCCCCCCCCCCCCCCCCCCCCCCCATCCTTTTTAGAACCGTGCAAGAGAAAACTGAAGATTTGCTAACTTCTTCACATTTTTGTTCCTTCCTACAGTGTTCCTTTTCGTTCGTTCCTACGTAAGGAAAAAAAAAAACGGAACCCTAATATCAGAATACTGGCACGTGTCGGATGGGGCGTGTGCCAAAAAAATTCTTGGCGAACGTCTGCGAGCTCCTTAATTGCGGTTTTTTGTCTTCTTAGATCGATGCGAGAAGAAAAAGATGGGACTGCTAATATCAAGATACTGGCACGCGTCGCGCCAGGCACATGTGGAAAAAATTTCTTTGTCAGTTCGGTAAACAGGAGTTAACTCTCATGCCACGTTCGCGAGAGTATTGAACCGTCATATTTTTATCTTTATTTTACGCCAGCAAGATGCCTGCATGCTGAAGGGCCAAGTTAAGAAGACTTATTTCTTCGTTATTTCTTTCATGTTAGCCAGAGTTTATTCAATTACCAAGGGTTGGGTTAACCAATAGTTCAGTACAGGTAGACGCATATATTTATTATTTCGTTTATCTCTCTTCAAACGCAGCGATAAAATTTTGCGTAAGTTGTGGTAAGTAGAAAATACTTGCAAAGCTATCACCACTTCATAATGTATTAGACATTTATCTCATTTTGTGCATGACATAGGGGTCCATATTTTATTTTTCAGCATGTGCGTATTTTTATATCTGTATGCAGGTCTGGAGAAAACCGGCTTCAGTTGGAACTCAGGGAAGTTGTTTCAAGTATCGACGGAGCCCTGCAGCCACGCTTAGTACCAGAGGAGTACAACCACGCCTGGTGTGCTCGGTCCAATGTTTTGGGGTAGCCCCTGTACTTGCGGAAGCAACCAATTCTAGCTGGGTGGCCTGGTTTGCCTTCTATAGCCGCCAGTAAGACACCGCTTCGAGCAGTCCCCAATTAATGACCCTCCAGTTGTTAGCGACGGGCTTTGCTTTAAAGCGCTCTATTACCAAAGTAACGACCGAATTGGTGTTATAAAACAATACGTGTCAGAACTTAGAGTGTGCTTTGGAGCAAACTGTTGGAGATGCTATAATTTTTTGCCGACCTCGCGGCATTGCGATTGATTTCAAATGCCAGCGTCACCATTAAAGTGGTTTAATCTAATTAATTTTATTTTAGAACTACGGCTGTGAGCAGCCCATTTTTGTGCGGAGTTACTTCACAGCACATAGTATTATAGTGATCACAGCAGGAGTGTGTGCTCAGCCGTAAAGAACAACAAGCCGGCCCTGAAGTGAGCTCAGAAATTTTGAATCAGCTTTCAGGCGTGCCAGCGCTACCCAAAGGATCGTTTTTTTTTTATTGCCTGTGTCGCATCAGCCCAACCCGCGATCTATAACGAAGATCAAGAAACACTACCCTCGTTTCATACAAACGACCTTGCCAAATTTATGGTATTGCAACCTGACCAACATAATGTCAGTCGCATTACACGCTAGAACAAACATTCATTAATGAAGACGCATACATGTAAGTTCTTTAAAGTGGAACCAACAGCGCAGGACTACACGAAACAGAGATACGCTATACTAAAGGAACCACTTCAAGTTTACCTGCCAGGTAACGAAATCCGCTCATGGCGGGAAGCTAAATTTTTCGCGAGGTTTTTTGAATATTGTTGGGATGCATAAAATACTCTTTTCTAAGACTACATACGCGTGTGCTCAAAGCAAGTGGTGTAGAAAATGAGCGTCGATAGGAGAAACCCCGAGCTATTACCAGTTTGTGAATAGTTTTTCGCAGGCAAAGGTGTTTTTTTCCGACAAGAATGTCTTTCGTAGTCGGTGAAGAGGAAACTGATTCAAGCTTTAAACGCAATCCCGAAAAGTGCACCAAATCTCCTGCCCATAAGGAAAAGCGACCGGTTTCTTACCTCCACACCGACTCTAATACAAACCTTTAAAGTGCTGCTGGGATACTCTAAAAGACCATGTTTAACTGACCCAGCTTACTTTAAGAAATGAGACCGGAAAAGCGAAAACTACAAATGCGGAAAATGAGACAGCGTCGCACGTTTATGTTGATTATAACAAAAATAATTATATTTCAATTTGACAAGGGCAGCTCTGCGAAAACAAAACGACACGATTAGCTGTGGCGTCATGGGTTGTTAGTGCTCGAAATGCTGCCCACTGCAAGGAACAACGAAGCTACTGCCCCTGGTATGAAGCGCGAAATGTTTCATACGCATTTCGAGAAATTGTTAGCAACCTCAGCAGGGGCTGACGGTCGCCGCGAAGAGTTCTTGAATATTTGCATCTTTCGTAAGGCCTCGTTACCTGCGGAGTATGAGTGCGTAATAAACTTCGTTCCACTCGGTATTCACCTAAATCCATCTGTGAAAAAATATGGCCCCGTATTTTGTGAACGATCTCGGCCAGCATTCACGTGCAACACAGAGGAAGACGCTCTCTGCCCTCCATGGCGCTGCAAATCTTTGTCGGATGCGAAGAATTTATATCTGCCGGTTTTGTTCACATGAGCATAACTCGAAGCCCAAATGATCTTAAAGCCTAAGCTCTCTTGCATGAGTAGTGCTTAGCGCTTCAAAACGACTCGTTTCAAAGGTAACTACACTCTTTTAAACCTGCGTCCGTGTTTATCAATTGCGTTTGACGAATGCGTAGCGACAGGATGATTCGCTTGATGATTTCCGTGTGATGAAAAGGTCATGAATATATTTAGAGCATGAGAGGAACGCGAACATGTGTAAATAATTTTTCTAACTAAGTGTAGAAATGAATTTAAAGGCGGCTTGACATGTGCATTGCATTAATACCTTTACCTTGGATAGCTTTTGATCTCGTTCACTTCTACATGGTACTGGTGTTTCTAGAATTTTTTTTTGATACGGTAGTTTTAGAGCAGTCGGCTTATAGCCCGGAAAAATATGTCAGCGCATTAAGTTCTTCTTGAGAATGTGTTGCTGTGAAGGCAGAAATAAATTTTCCACAACACAAATGAGCCCCAAACAAGCCCCGTGCGCGAAGTAATGCAGAGGGGTTTTGTGAAAGCCATTAACTTAAGCATGGAAGCAGGCCTACCGGGAAGTTTTAGTGAACCGCACTAAGCCAGCCTTTCTGCAATGTGTGCCAGTGCAGGAATCACCACGAATTCATTGCCATGTTATCAAAAAAAAAAAAAAAATAAACGTGCTCCAGCGATAATAAAGATACAGTGAGAGGCATTCCCAGGTCGTTACGGGGGACATTTTTGGGGGGCAGCGAGCAGCTTCAGCGGTGGAAGCTAGAGCAGGTGGCTGTGACCCAATAATATTTTCACGCCGCCTTTCGACGGGCTACGCGCGCCACAAGAAGGGATGTTGGTGCAAGCTTCCTACTGGTGTCGCGTTTCCCTCGTGTTGGGCGATCAAAATGCTGTCCATATAAGATTGAAGGCCGCGGTCTCGACAATAATCACGGTCTTTCTGAAAGTACAGTCATTGTCAAAATTTTCCGTGATGTTGATTCTCCGAAAAAAAAATATTTCCGCACTGTAACGCTTGTCATTCAGCTGGTATTATTCTTGAGGACGGAGAAGGCATGCCCCCTTGCGCTTTAATCTTTTTTATTGGCATGCCTTGTCCGACCGCACAGAGATAAACTCCTTATCGTGAAACCGCGTTCCATAAACTTTGGTCCACGAATCAAAATGCATAATAGTTTTGCGATACGGACGAATCCCCTTTTTGTATAAAGTGCAGCGAGCTCCCTCATTTTGGACCATAGAGTGGGTGATGGCAAGCCACCCTGGCTGGGGAGTAAGTTTCCTTGGTTGTCCGTGCAAACATAACGGGTGCCGTGGCGAATGAACATTATCTGGTCACCATGCATTAAGAGCTCTAGCAGTGATTTTGGTTCCCATGGCGGGGCGGATAAAAATTAGAAATATTTTTTTTTTTATTTTTGATGGCACAGTTATTTTGCGTCACTGCCCAGTATCAAATTGTTGACCGTGTCACCTTACGTTTGAAAGCGGGCGTTACGCTCGACGAACGCTCTTTCAGCAAAAGAAAACAGCTTGGCCTCACTGAAACCTGCCCCTCGATAGGAGAAGCAGCTTGAACAATTTTACTTCCCTCCTAATCTGCTCGACATATCTGACAAACTGCAGACTTAGGTAAATAGAGTACCTGACATGTTACAGGTGGAATCATACCTTTACTAGCTGAAACTAAAAAATAATGTTTCGTGTGTCGCTGAAGGACCACATTAACAATCATTCCCTCACTGAACATGGCATAAGTTCCAATCTCAGTTATGCAATCCTTAAACCACAGCAGAAGGTCGTAGCATGCTCTCTTTAATTTGAATCACGTCTGCATCTAATTATCAATGGACAGAGTAAAGGTTTTAACGAGGTTTTAATCGAAGATTGTTCACCAAGCCGGACACAATGAAGTATCACTTCATCTTGAGAAGATATACATCAAGACTGCTTACTAAGAGAGATCGGCAGTGGCTATTTCTTATCTCTCCAAATATAGCGCAAAACACTTCGGCTTTAATTCTTATGCACAGTCAATCGCGGAACAGACAATGCTCACTTTCTATAACAGGCCACGCGAAAACTGTATCTTCTTATAGCTGTATACGTGTTCGCGAACAGGAAGGGACAAAGTGTCTGACGGTACGCATAGCCTTTAAGATTTTTGTCGGCGTTGCCTGCATAACTGTTGTGTTTTGGAAAACGCTAGCTGCATGCAAGAAAACGACACACACATGACATGGGGGTACTAACAACTGTTTTTATTACCGTATAAAAATGGGACAGATGCAGACCACGACGCCTTATCGTCCGCAACAAGAGGTGCAGCAATAGGTACGCCGCAATAGGTGCACTTGCTCCGTACCTTTATGAATCAGAAGAGAAGAAGAGAAAGAAAGAAATTAATGAATGAGTCAGTGAGTCGTGGTCTATTTTAATGAAAATCAAATTTAATTATTTGAAGTACCTTAATCTTATGCTATTGGAACGTATTCCCTTTGGTAGATTTGGCTTTCCTTTTATTTTTTCCATTTTTTGTTTTTGTTATTTCCTACTTAGAGGTATGACCCTATTTAAACCCCGCGAATGATGAACGCTTAGACCAGACAAAGACAAATCTTCTTGTCGAAACGTCGGCAAGCGCCCTGAGGTTTTCTCTATTTCGTTCACTTTGTGATCACATGCGGTAAGTTTGCGTCGAATAACGAGGCCTACATAAAAATATGCCCAGCTCGCCCTCATTTTTACGGTTTTCACCACCCTTCATCAACAGTTCATGTCAGAAGGAAGGCGCTAGCCAAATTGATCTTGCGCACAGCTTATTGGTTTCACTCCTGCCAAAGCACTGCATAGGATCACGCACTACGCACCCTGCTTCAGAACAGGTTCCTCGTCTAAATGAACTCAAGACCTCGTGTCCGAGATCCCACGGGAGCGGTCAGACCGGCGTTTCTGTAACTGAATAACGTTTCCTCGTTGATGTGATATTTGTAATTAATAGCTGTAAACTGATTGTTTGGCGCTCATAGTACTGTCACTTAGCACTCCATTTTGCTGCCTACAAATGGTTTTAGATGGCGACCTATGCATAGCAACGCCCTTTTGTAGTGAGCGTTTAGCACATGGCGATACCTGGTGGCGCCTTTCAGCACCCAGCGACTGTCCGATCAGGCTTATTTCGGGTGTACCCTGCTGAGCCGGGGACCTCACAGGCCTTTACTGAATGAATAATGTAACTCCATTGTCGACACGAGTACCCGCGGTACATCAGTGGAGCGGGAGAGGTGGTTCTCAACAACCTCACTCTGTATTCTGTCGACACGAGTGACAATGTATATAACAGAAAAAATATTGCCCTCATATTTCGTTGTTTCTGCAGTCAACGGCTGCCACTGTTGACTTCGCATAGCGCAGTGCACGACTGTTTCACATTGGCGCCCGGGATGCACTGCGACCCAGTGAGAAAGCAGTGGTCCGCTTTGTCCCTAACTTTTCTGCTTCTTCCGAATCGATGGGTTATGCTTCGACACTGTGACCTGCTTTTTGTCGAGGAGGGTAGCGCGGCAACATTCAGGGCACACAATGTCTGACCCCGTTTCAGCGTTCCCGACGCAGCTCACTCTTAGGAAACAATGTATTTCCGTGTAATCGATCACGCGGAAAGAAAGCCTATAAAAGGGGCCCGAAAGCGAGCATGCGCCACGACAAAGTGCTCTCGACTTTAGGAGCGCTAGAATAAGACGAGAGAAAGAATGGTACCCATTTTGAATGGAATCCTTTCTTCTCAGCCTATGCCTGTGCTTAGTGCGGGGGAATCGCAATATTTCATGGTTTTCCCTTTCATTTACTATAATGCAGGTTTCCGTGCTCAGCATAAGACCGAGGGTTTGTTTCCTGTGTTCCCTGATTACGTATTCAGGAACCTTCAACATTAATTCACGGATTGCTTACGCCCTTTCTAAAAGTGATAACGAAACATGCTGTGCGCGAAAATTATTAGTGGTATTAAGCTTTCTGGCGTGCTTTTGTTAGCTAGATATCTGAGTGGTGGTCGAAAATTGACTGGATCTGTTTCCGGTCGCCTCTGCCTTGCTCACGTCGTTTCGGCGATAGCATAAAATAAAAAACCAAAATTTCCCAGCTACTCTTTTTTATAGATAATCTCTCACACACCTACTGTTGGCATCCATCGCCTAAGCCTCCGGGTCTGTCGAGAGCACGCAATGTCGGTTACCAGTTTTCGCATCAAAGGCTAGGCACGCGAATAGTAGTTCGAAGAAGTATCATTGCACGGGGCTCCAAAATGCTTCCTGTGTGAAAGCGCTAAAAGTTTTATTTTCTTGTATCCCACCGATAACTGTTTCGGGGATTCGGGAATGAAATCGGAATCCAATTTATCGCTTTCTTTCAGCATTGCTTTCCTTCACGGACGCAATACAACCTCTAGGAAGTTGATTGGTACACGGACTGCAATAACAACCCCGCTGCCTATTTGATTTCCGTTTTCCTTTAATGAGAAAACGCCAGGCCTCTCTCATTACAAGGCACATACGAGGAGAAATGCAAAATCGCATAAAGAGTGCAACTTCCCTTCATTTCAGATGTGTCCATCTCATTTGGTGGGATAACATTTTTCTTCACCCTTTAATCAAACATGAAAACAATGAAAGTTCGATTACAGAAAGGCTTTTTCAATTTTCACCCATTTAACTTCATCACACAGAAAAGCAAGTCGTCGTTGTTTGGTGCAATGTACTTTGTATTGAATTTGGCGACAGAATTTCTTCTTCCCATCAAGCATTTCTCATCTCAGAAGGTAGGGAGCAATATCCTGTAAACAGTGCTGTGCCAACGAATGTTTTGTCTTGCACTGTATTTGAAAGAATTCCATTTCCCCGTCAAGCCACCGGTAGGTCACGACATAAGAATGAGGAAATTTTTCAGTTCGCTTTGAATATTCTATTTATATCGCATTTTTGGACTGAACCAATGCGTTTGATATTATTTCATGACCTGATAATAGTGAATGTTGCATTTCTGCTTTTGACAATAAACTGTCAGTCATTTTAGGTGAGGATCCCCTCGTTAAGCGAAAAAGGTAATGAGCACTGCAGTTGAGAAATGAGGCTTACCATTGCGATGAGCCAGTAACAGCCATTATCGGCAGCATATTTGGTAATAATCGTCCGGTGCCATGCTCCGCACTGATCAGTGAAAAATTTCCACAGTTATTCATAATAACCAATGTTAAATCTTTGATGGGGCTTCCACACAAACTGAATAATTTTTTGGCTCCCTTTACATAGTTGCCAACTATCCATGCTCACATGCTAAGAGCCAAGGTCTTGTTGTGATGCGTGCACCAGGTGTGAACAGTTGATTAAAGTTGGGTCAAAGAGTTGACTCCTAGATCAAACGTAGTATGCAGCAGAGAACAATATTTTATTTGTTTTAGAGTTTTTAGGCCGAGAAAACCAAGTTTGTCAGAGATCACGGAGCCACAAATTCCCCTGTGACTAAAAAAAACCTTTTTTTTTTGCGTTCGGATTTTTCTATCCCTTTTCTACTCACACCTTCACTTCGTTTCGCATTGCCCAACCAGATTTTTTTTTTTCTACGGTGCGAGTTACTATCTTTCCTTCCTTGGGCAAACATTTCTGGATGAGCGATCATTCAACTTTGGGATTCATAGAGAAAAACTTCTACACTCTCTTGGTAAGACAGTCGCGACCTGTGACTGCATCGAGAAGCGATTCTTCGTTGCCCCGAACTCCCCTTCAAGCAGAATTGATGGTTTTCTCCATCCAGTAACCGCTGCGGTATTGAGTAATCGACGTACTGAACAAGGCTCTTTCCAAGAACAAAATGACCCTGCTGGCTTTCACCACCGAACTCGATTGATTATTGGAAACGCGCGGCTAACGATGGGTTGAAAATATATCCAGCTCTCGCCGAACTATGTGGGCAGGTTGTGTAAGCGGAACCATGTCACACCACCGCGTTTTAATTTAGACGCGTCTCAAGCGCATATTAATACCTTATAAACATTTAATTTTTCGCTTATCATTTTGAAATGTCCTTCCGTTCCACGTTCAGGTTATGTATTCATGCCTAAGTAGATAGAGAAATACTCGAATACAGGGAAATCTATTTGTTTTTTTTCTTGAGAGCAAACGGAACGACAGTCAAAGCTGCCGCTGTCGCCTTGCATCAGTGCACGGCACATGTTACCCTCGTAGCGACGTTCAAGAAAATGGGGAATGTCTATAACAACATAAATGTGTGCATGATAAGGGCCTTCACAAATACGACGGCATGCAATTAGCACGTGGAGGTGAAAAAATTAAACAGCCTTCAAAATTCGCGGTGAGCAGGAAGATATAAAAAATTTCACCGTTAGAAAAATATTCCTCGCTTCCATGGCCATGGCGGTTATGGCGAATAAAGCATATGAAAAGCTTACATCTCTTCTGAGTGTTTAGAAGCGGCCTCGTAAACGTTTGGTTTTGCGGAACTTTAATTTTGGTTTGCGCGCCAAAAGTGTATCAAGAATCCCAGGCGTCCACTCTGGCTCCCATACGCCAGAGCCCACGAGGAATGTGCAGAACAGGTCGAAGCTCACCTTGAAGACGTTGAAGTGGACCAACGTGTTTACAACAGAGCAGAGTATACATGACCCCGAAAGTAAACGTTAGGTTAGCAAAGTAATCAAAATGAGCCTGCAAGGGAAGGAGGGTGAAAAAGACTAGCTTCTTGAACCCGACAGAAAAGAAATCCCCGGTAAATAGAGGGAGAGAGTGAGTGAAAGAGAGAGTAACTTTTATTGAAGAAAAGTAAGTGATGACGGTGGCCTCTGTAGGAGGGCCTTTTAGTTCAGCAGTCCTCCGGAGGGAGCCTCAGACGTGATCCGGAAAACTAGGGCGAACTGGTTATCGATAAAGTTAGAGACCTGGCGCTGTGCTTCTAAGCCAAGTGTTGGGATTCCTGTGGGATTTGAGGAAGTCCTACTCAGTGGAGACGGGAGCACGAAAAACCTCCTTACCTACTGTAGATTTGGACCAAAAGGCACACGGTGTGGCTCAGAAGCAAATAGTTTGGGCTACATTGGCTTTCATGCGAGAACCAGCGAGAAGAGCAATGGCAGAGGAAAGGGGCAATCCTGCTTATGCGCTCTTTATTTTTTATCGAAGTATGGGGGAATAAGATGCCGAGCAATGTTATCGAAGTCGGAAGTACAGTCTCAGGTAAATTTTTCCTCCAGGTGCTGCACAAAAAGTTTCAAGGATGTATATGCGTCTTTTCATAATATTTCGGAACATGTCCTACTGAGCCACCGAATGCGTATTTCTGGCTTTCGCTCCCGTTTCAATGTACTGCATGCACTGCGCGCTCTCTCCGCTACGTCGGTTACATTTCGAGCTCTTGGACACCTGCAAAATTTCACAGCGCAATTGATTTAGACGCAGATGCGAAAATCAACGATCCTCTAAGATGATTTTCGTGCAAATGCGAGAGTTAAGGTTGTGCTCAAGATGAAAAACATTTAGACGACAAGGTTCTCACCATGTTTACAGTATTCTTCCAGCCAGTTAAGAGCACGAAATAAAATAATCTTGGCTAGAAAATCGTGTTTTAAACTTTTTAAGGCACCTGCTGGTGTGGCTGAGGAGCGTGTGTATACGTGACTCGTACTCTAGATTATTCCTTCCACGCCTACCTCGTCATGCTGTACTTTTTTTTATGTTAAAAATGTTTACTGACGCGAGAAGCACCGGACAACAAGATCTCACGAAGAGCGCGAAAATACGAAAATATCGCAGTAGAAGAAAACATTACAGTCATTTCAGCTGTTGAAAAACGCATGCACTCAGCTATAATTTCCGAACACTTCCTTTTGTATTTTTTTTCCTCGCCGCGGTGGCTCAGTGGTTACGGCGCTCGGCTGCTGACCCGAAAGACATGGGTTCGATCCCAGCCGCTGCGACTGAATTTCGATGAAGGCGAAATTCTAGAGGCCCGTGTGCTGTGCGATGTCAGCGCACGTTAAAGAACCCCAGGTGGTCGAAATTTCCAGAGCCCTTCACTACGGCGTCTCTCATAGCCTGAGTTGCTTCGGGACGGTAAACCCCAATAAACCAAACCAAACCTTTTGTATTTTCTGGTGCCGCCATCTTAATCTTAGGTGTATCTTTCCCCCTCTTTCCTCTCGTCTTTTGCTAAAACTAATTTCATCTTTCCATTTGTATTCGGTCTAAAAAGCGCCCTAAGCATCATCGGGACCACCGCTCCAGACTTCGAAGATTAGTAGAAGTAGGATGATTGTTGTTGACGAGGTCAGGGTGAAGTGAACTGTGTGCATTATTATAACACTGAAGTGTACACTTCTGCACAAGCTTCGAAATTTTTACTCCAGTGTTTCACAGGCACCTAGGGAAAAAAAAAGTAATTTATTAGGCTTATATGACACCTTAAGCTTGTAACTTTCTTTCGTAATACCAATTAAAATGTATTTATACGATGGAAGTTTTGGAAGCGGCAGGCCGCATCTATTTTTTGAGAGAAATGACATCTGTTGTATTGCACATGGATTAAATTCCCACAATGACAGGTGGTCGTACTTCGCATGCAGTGAAAGGTGACGCAAATAGGAGGCCCTATTTGCAGTCTCGACTTTTGGGCCTCCTGATGTATATACCCCATAACCATGTACTGTAAATATGAAATATACTTGATTTGATTTTATTTTTTTTATTTTTATAGGCTGAAATTTGGCCATGAAATGCGTATTATGGTGCAACAGCGAGTAATTTCATTCCTTATATCATTACACGCGGATGCACCATAATACGCCTTTCATGGCCGCATTTCTTCTTCTGCCCTTCTTATTTCTTGCCGGGACCGCTCTACTTCCGTCTTTGCCTCCCAAGTTCCCTTCCCCATGCAGAGTTGCATGCCAATGATATTTAAAAGCCGGCTGTGTTTTCAGCTTTTCATTAATGAGTTCTCTCTCTTTCTCTCTATCTCTCTGTAGGCGGAACATAATATCGCTATTTCATCCTGCGGCGATTACCGTGCAAGGAAGAAGAAAATTTGCTCGAACACTTTGAGCTCTGAGAGCTGGTGCCAGGATAATAAAGCAGTAATTTATTGCAAAAAGTGTTTTGGCAGCAAGTTTGACTCGGTATTCTTCGAAGGCCACGCCAGACTTGAACACTAGGTCCCTTAGCCTGCCTTAGGCAACAGAGACTTGCAATGACTTTTCTATTCACATATTTAAAAGACATTGGACATCTTGATAAGCTTTAAACTCACTTGCACGTCACCTTCATGCATTCTTCATGCAGTGAACTTCGTCGGCCCATTTGACGGACTATGCACTCCATCACTCCATAGGTTACATCAATTCTCGCCATTGCATCCTTAGTACCCATTTCATGGCCGCATTTTATCTTCGTTTTTTTTTTACCTCTTCCACTCTGCTCTCCTTCTGTCTTTATCTCCCAAATTCCCCTCCCTACGCAGAGTAGCATGCCAGCGATTTTTAAACGCCGGCTAAATTCTCTGCTCTTCATTAAAGAGTCTCTCTCTCTCTTTGAACACTAGCGGCGATTTCAATACATAACTGAGTAGGCCTCCCAAATTGAACTGTGCTTCAACAATTTGAATATTAACGTACAGAATAAAATAATAAAAATGAACAATGATTGAGTGGGAGCTTCATTTGGCTAGCAATCTAGGGGCTCTATTCCAAAAAAAGGTCATTTTGTTTTGTGTTGACAAGAAATTTATCTAGCTATCTTTTCTTAAAAGATGATATATATGTTGGAAAATAATTTCACGCTTCAAACGATCAACCGGGAAGATGAAAACAGTGTCATTTGTCCAAGATCGGATAGAAAAAGGCGGGTTAATGCCGACAAAAAGTCCACGGACACAACGTGGGTGTTTCACGCAAGGACGGTCTGTAATACATGTCTTACTAAGCCACTACTCCACGATCGCCGTTGTGCAGCCTGCGCAGGCAACAGCACTTGACGTGACAGTTCAAGCGTGAGAAACACTAGAACCTACCATGAACAAAGCATAAAATAACATTGAGGCTCCCTCCGGCGGTTCTGCATGGGACGCAGGAGTGACAGATCGCCTTATATAAGCAAGAGCAGTACACGTTGTAGGTCCCCGTTTAAAGAACAGTTCTCTTTTCATCTTTGATACTCTTTTCTTTCTAAGCCTCGTTATACTGAGCTTTCCAGGAACTTTAGCGATTGCAAATGACACAGGATTGAGAAAACAAGTTTTCGGTGAATGTAAGGTATTTAGTTTTTTAAGGATGCATTAATCGTAATCATACTTTTCGTTCTGCGCAGTAGAGCTCCAGCGGTGAGCTCTTCTTTTCATACTCACCATTGTGGATGAACGCGTAAAAGTATGAGCATCCAAACAGCATTGCGTTAAATATATAGCATGCTGTATTTGTCTTCGTTTTTCCTTTCCAAGTTATATTGCTAGTGAAATGCGTCTCTCCTAAGTATGAGTAGTCAGTGGTCCGTAGAAATAACATGAGCTTTTTCACATCAAGGCAATTACTTTTTTCCTATTTTTCATAACTATGTGTAGCATAAGTTCCCAACAGGAAGTTTTTAACGCGACTTAACAATTGTGTGTGTTATGAGCCAATATGCAATACCAATAACATACGCTAGAACTTTGTCTCTAACTAATTCGAGGAAGAAAGCATCAAGCTTTACGTCACATCACCTGCCACGAAGCACAAAAACAAAAAATCTTTGCACAGAAACAAAGAAAGATTTTTTGCAAGAAATCTTTGAACAAAAACAAAAAATTGAAAGGTCGAAGCACCTTAAGATTGAAGTCCTGCTACTTTCTTTTGAAGAAAACGTTTTTACAACTTTCAGGCGTAGAACTAGCTGCCATAAAAGATTTGTTTGGATTGCTTTGGACTGAGTGAGACGGGGTAAGCGACGCCGCCTTTTCTTTTAGAAGCTTTAACGGCAGATGCAGCAAGTAAGGATGTGTGTTTTTTTGTTTTTGCTTAAGTGACCAATTCCGAGGAACAGTGAACGCTGCACACAGCAAAAATGCGGCTTCTTTTGCCTCAACAAAGAAACCACCTTAGAAAAGGAGGAAGCTAAACAGGGCTATCGTTTCTGAGGACCAAACAACAACAACTCAGTATAATCGAATTTGCGAGCACTGATCTTCCTGTTTGGTTGCTGTCACCACAAAACTCGAGTGTGGATAAGGACCGGTCCGACAGCGCAGTGCTGCAAAACGCATGTGCGTGGTCCCCTGAAGTGGGGCGGTTGCCACGATTATGGGCAACAGAACTGAGCGATGCTTGTGCTAACCCTTCAGTGCCCTGTGTCGCAAAATCCTGACATATCATTTGAAAACGTCTACATTTGTGCACGCACATTGAATAAAAAGTCTTATTTTATTACCTCCACAATACCGAGCTCTTTGGGACTAAAGTGTGTCATGCCAATGTTAGGGAAGCTGCCTGAAGGAAAAAGAGAGGCGAGTGTGCGACGGCAGCACGGTATTGAACGGCTCAGTTTTCATTTTGTAGAAACTGTCTCGCGAAAATAGCAAGAAATTTATTTTTAATATCAAACAATCATGCAAGGTCATGCCCCTATTCTGCGTAAGCAACTGCAGAAGTTGTTCTTCTCATCGTTGCTGTTCTACACGCCGAGTGCGGTGGGCTAGCGCCACGTCTTCTGTGCTCGCCCAAGCGAATGCGAAAGACGTGCAGAAGACCTCGGAAAACTTCGGAAGGCCTCCAAATGCGGAAGACCTCGCTGTAAGTCTGCGTGTTTGAAGCATAACTCAATGAGAGACGGGCGCCCAAGATGTTTGGAGGCCACCAGTAAACACTAACCTTGCCAAATTGCCAAATGGTGGTAATACTGCTAACGCGGTGCACCTTTCCATTGCGCATCATAAATCTCGCTCTTTCACGCTTGATGTTTCTGGAGGTAGAGTTGGGTGGCTGGAGTCTTCGGACAACGGACAATCAGCGATCTTGAGAAACAATCCTAGCACTGCTAACGCAAGAAAAACTACTTACACTCGTAAGGCCCCAGATGGAAACAGTAGCAGCTTCCTACAGCTTTCATTACAGTGAGCTAAACCGTAGCGTTTTACGTACCTTTTAAGTCATGGAAAAGAAGGAAGAAATTTGGACACTTGCTCACACTCCACCGAAAGTCCTGGTTTTGCGTAGACGCAGAGCTTGGCTTAAGGAGAATGCATCAGCAGGTGGTGCTCGAAGTTCATATTCTTTCTCTATAAATTGCGGGCTTGGCCAATAAAAGCCTTAGGTGTAATATGAGCTGCCAGTAATACGGAGGCTCTTACTGCGAATAGAAGGCAGGACATTTACTGACTCTTGCAGGAAAGGTCTTAAAATGTTTTCCTAGAGCAACTTCAGTACTTACTCCAGAGAGCTGAATTTTTAATAAATTCTAACCCATCCACAAAGAAAAACGTTAATTTGAAACCCAACATTTCGGAGCAGGCACGGCTCGTTTTTCACGGGGTGAAGGGGCGCAGTAGCTAGCGCCTTTATGTATGCATGGAGGGGAACAGGAGATCAGAAGAACAAAAGCTTTGATGCGAATGGCGTAGGGGCGGGGTTTAAGGCTTTCAGTCACGTTGTCGGACTGTGGGGAGGCAGTTACTGCCCCCAGTCTCCCCTGAAGAAGGCGCCGAGCCGGCTGCGAAAGGCTGGGTTTCAAATTAAAGTTTTTGTCTGGAGATGTGTTAGAATTTGTTAGATGTTAATTTAGATGTTAATTAGATGTTAATTAGATGTTAATTTGTGTTAGATGTATTAGAAGTCTTAAACCCCAAAAAGACAGACAAATCTGTCAAAATGTTTAGCTTTCACAGAGCTGCATGTGCAGGTAAAGCTATGGAATCACTACGAGCACAACATTAAGACTCTCTTCTGATATGGCTGCCCTGACCCTGACATCGTGACAGCTGTGTGGAAACTGCGTAACAGCTAGTGACAGCAAATGGCCTTCACAGGTGTATGGCGCAATGCGTGTCGCGCCTGCACGCTGCTCAAGTTTCGGAAACTCTATCCCGCTTTGTTCGACTCGTTGCTGACATAACTAAGTGACAGTTATTAAAGGGAGCCCCTTGTGTCACATTGAGCTTTCCTGGGTGGGCGCCAGCGGATACCGGAGACCTTGGCAACGCGTCAAGTTGGATTTGCCTCAAGCGTTCTGGCCTCGCAGAAACAGCGGGTTGGGTAAGTGAGACCTTATAACGAATTCTTGCCTGGAAATAAATATCTGCTTAAGTTGCCACTGTTGTCGGCGTAGCACTTGAGCAAAAAATAAATATCTGTTGTTAATAAGCGTTAATCCAAACTGGTGTCCTTTTTTATTCACGTGAAGACACAGCTGTGTTGTGGAAGTCGCGCGAATAGTTAGGGTACAGACACGTAACCTATAATAGGAAAGAGTGCTATGTCTATCTGATGCATTACTTGTTTAGTTAAAATCACTGCTATGTTCATTTCACCTCGGCTGCACATGTTGGTAATGTGTCACAATAAACCACGAGCACTGCTGCAATGGCTTGCGTGTCAGTGTCACCTTTACTATAAGTGACAGATGAGAACTACCGTGACGTAAGTGGAGCAGGGTGCGCATTCTCACACTGCTGTTTAACACAAATATCTGCTTCAAATTCTGGTCATCGCACCTCCACTGCATGGGTACACATATGGATTTGAACTTTTCGGAAACCTACCAGAATTTTTGGCGTTGCAAGTCATTCGACAAGTACAGTTTTGAGCACTGCACGTGAGTGTTGCAACGCGCTCCATAATTCCTGCATTAGCACACGCAGTCGAAACCACAGCCAGCAGAAACACACGGCTAAGGTAATCTTAAGCGCATAAATATTATGAGGCAAGTGTGCAATCAAATCGTATTGTATAGGCTCTGGAATGAATATTGTCACGCGTGAATGAGGGAGATCACAGATTACGAGAAACAGCGGCGGGCTTCGACGAAAGCTGGTTGGTTGGCCTCAAATAAAACGGCACATACCCACTACGGGGGAGTGGCCATGACACACGCGGTGAACTACTGGATAGAGGAGCGTTTATAAAGCAGGAAAAGGAGCAGTAATAGGGTATAGGTTGACAGATTGGACAACGCTACGACAGGGGACCTATTAGCTGGGAGATTGAAGATGGGACGATGGCTTTATGGGGAAATTCGAATGCAACGCATGTAATGGTTCAATCTTGTACTGTCTGAAAGAGAGAGAAAATAAAATAATAAAATAAAATTTATAAATCAGAAAAATGAAAATAAATAGTAAAAATAAAATAAAATTAAAATTAGCATGAAAGTCACCGTGTTTATAGAAGAAAATTTTGTACGGCACAGCGTGCACTCCTCTCGCTTCGTCCACACGAAGAAGTGCCAAAGGAAAGAACAACCGCAGTGGACACAGGCAGGCAAAGCTGGTGAAACGGAATTTATAATAGGCGCCTCTTCAAAGAAGAGAAGCGACGGCAGAACAGCTGATAGTGGTCCACTGTCTCAGGTTCGCAAAAAACGGACGTCTTGACCACAGCTCCAGACCGCTGTTACTTTCACTTCCTCTATTTTGAGGTGGCGCGTGGTTCAGGTAAGCGCTAGGAGAACATGCGGAATGCACTGTGTCAATATAACAGTAATGCCCAAGAAATCATCGTTGCGACCAGGAACAGGAAAATAAAGCTTCCTTGGAGGCCGCAGTTACAGGAAGCCGGGACACGTGTTGGATGCGCTCGTCTACACATTCGCTTCCCAGTTTATTCATCTTTTTGCGTTCAAGAAACCATTCCCAGCTTTTAGGCGCCTTTACCCACAAACAATGAATGGTGGTAGGCCGGTATGCGAGCAGTAGCGAAAAAAAAAATTCGGCTTACCAAGTTTGACAATTCTTCATTACAATAGATGTTTATTTGCTTTGTTTCGATGCTTTTTTCTTGTCTTCTTTCTCATTTAAACAAGGTAAAAAACTGGAGAACTTCGGCAACATCCTCGCTTCTCGTCTTTGACACCATTGTTGGAAACTAATTTTAAGTACGACATCGTTTCGCGTGGAGCTTGAGAAATTTCTCGTCACTGAGATAATACAGCTGGAGGAGGTTGTCCCTGTGGTCGGAGACCGTATTCGGAGTCTGATCAATGCCTCTCTCTTCGCTCCAGCGTCTCAGAAACACCTCACGAACGACATCACTGTCTATTGATTCAACGAATAAAAAAAAAAGATTAAAAGGTTTAGCACGGGTGCACTTTATACAGTGGCAGAAAGCAAGCCTAGAAATGGTTTCATAGTGGCCAGTTTGACTGGGAACCGGCTGACCGAGAACGTTTAAGTGCTTTATCATTAGAAGCTGGGTTAATAACACATAGCAGGAGCATGTCTTCACCTCTAGAAGGGCTACAAAGGTGCACATCTGTTCGCCAGTGACGTCATAACTTGCTTAAACCTGAGCGTGAAATATTTAGAAAAATGCTTTAAACCGCGTCGGGATTAAAGCCCCATACATACATATTGGGCGTGAAAGACACGCCGGCGGAAGGTTTCGGATTTAATTTCGTCCACCTCAGGTTTTTTTAGCATGCACCGACATCACGAGGCGCATAGCAGGTTTGGCAGTTCGTATTACTCGAAATACACCACTCCCGCCCTCACCTTGAAGAGGCCAACTTAAGATCAGTAGCCGAATGAGGTTACCTCTGAGCACCGTGGAAGGTGAAATACACAGAAGGAGCTGGTAGAAAGCCACCATTGCGTTTTCTACAGAGTAAAGAAAGAAAAGTGTCTCTTGACACCAAGAGATGAAAGTGTTACTCACTACCGATTAAGACTGTTTTAATTATCGTGTTTGATTTCAGTATATTTAGAACGGCTCTTCCCTATGTATGCCGTGTTTTCAAACATGCGTGTGTGACTAAGAATTAAGAACCAATTATAGCCTCTCCTCACTTTCTTAGTTCAGTCAAGAAGTAGCAGGTACTGTCCCGCTGGCTATGACCTACAACTTCGCAGCAGTGCCCGTACTACTTTTCAACCTCGCGGTATCGCGGTCAAAGCGAATACCTTCGCCGCATGAAGACCGCGTGTGTTGTGTTGGGTAGTACCACAGGCTTAACGGGGAAGCACCTGGACCTGCTCCCTCTTGTCTGTACCCGGACGTCCGGCGTAGTCTGTGCCTGCTGAAGGTGTGCTAACGCATGAACAGCGTGTTCGCAAGGTCGAATAGTGGCAACGCTGCCGTGAAGAAAACGTTTCCCTAAAATGTTGTCTTTAATCAGTAACTTAGCTGCCGTAATTTTTCATAAATTTTACAAAGTCCTCATCTCCAGAAAATAACTTCATTGCACCTCAAAAGTTTTTTATTTGTGCCGACAAGGACTGATCACAAAATAAATACTAAAATAGAACAGATGAAACCAGTTCTCACAAGTCATGAAAAAGAAAATTTTACATAGTTTTTCTACACACAATTGCCAGCTCAGCCGGTGCAGAGAAGATTGTTTCCAATCAAAAGGTTGTTTTGGCATACAAGATAAACAAAAATCTCTGAACCATGCACCATGAATAGTTGGCGCTGTTTGTCAGCCCTACTTGCCTATATACGCCTCCAAAATTTTTTTCCAGCCCCCGCTCTCCAGTACATCCCAAAAAGCGCAGCCATGACGCTCATTAGTGGAGCGCTTCCCCTTTGCATGCACGCCGCGATGGCGGCGGGTTGGCGCTCCTTGCGCTTTGTTACACGGCCATGCTTTATTTGAATTTACCCGGTTCAGCAGCCCAGGACAAAAACAAAAATATTCCGCATTCCTAACACCAACACCACAACTGCGGCTAAGCTGGCCGTGCCGAACTGCGCTTTTTTTTCCCAGTGTTCTGGGCCACCACCTTCCTTCCTAATTACTTCTGCCTTGGGCTACAGGACAAAAAGTGACACAGATATTCCCAGAAAACCAGAAATGAAAAGGCATCAAACCCCGGGGTTTGTTGTCGGCCAGGCACATCGCTTTCTCTGGCTTTAACCCTTCAAGCCTGCGTTCACAAGCTGTCGCTAATTAATTAGCCCGAAACTTTAGCCTTGACACGAGGCCCACTCCTGCTCTCTCCCAACACTTGACTCCGTGTCACGTGTCTTCTGCAGCTGCTGCGGTTGAAGTGCGATTTTTTGACTTAATTACTTTTGCTACACGAGGACAGAAAAAAGATGTGGTCTTAAATATCCCAATCCTCCGGGGGAATTCTTCCGGGAGCATTAAGGCTTCGTTTACCCTTAAGCTAGCGAAAGAGGGTATGTCGTAAGTTGTAGTCACACCTTTTTACATCACTAGGCACCGAAGAAATAACATTGGGGAGCTGTTCTCGTTGGAATGAATGATGAAAATATTACGAGAACGGCACAGAAACATCAAGGGCATTCTCTATGTACTCGCCAGTAACCCAATTCTAATTAGCATTCATGCAACAGATGCAATCGACTACGAGGAAAAAGAAACTTTGCCCAAAGTGGCCTACACAAGTGTATCAACTTTCGTACGGGAGGATAAGGACTAAGAGAACAAGCTTAGTTTCCGCAGTTACACACTCGTATGCAAAAGAAGGAATATGAACTTTGCGCCAGGAGCTTCAAAGTGATTTTTCTAACAAAAGTATGGCTGTGGCTCTAAGAATGACGGCACAAGTTTTGCAATGCATTGATTTTTACATGTCTATTTGATTCTTAGTCTCCCCATTCATGCTCTACTACGTCCCCGGCTTGTTATCCCGTTTAAGGACGAAGATATTAATCTAGCGTCCCCAGTACCTCATGACATCGGCCGTACCATTTTCTTGGATGGACGCGAACACCTCAACCTATATGAACGGGGATTTCAACGATTTGGAAAAATATATATATACAAGGGTCAGCTTAGAGTCTGTGTCCTACAACGTATATACAAATGAAATTGCTAATAGAGCTTGTTCAACCTTATACTCCAATCAAGCAAAGGACGAGGCAGGCATTCGGTAAGGCTACTCTGGAGTAGACCATTATCACCCTATTCCCGTATCCAGGTGTCATTAAATTGAACGTTTGAACCTATTCGAGGCCGTTACTACCCAAGGAAACGTACGCGTGTGGAAGTGTTGTAGACACCGGTGTACCGTTGACTCATTCCCTGCAGAAGCGCCGCACATGAACGTTCTCTTTTTCACAGAAGGGTCACCTCTCAGAATGAATTCTTTCTCATATTGCCCTCGGAATATGCGCAGATAATAAAAGAAACAAAATGGACATTCGGTGACGGCCTCCAACGCATCAAAGACGCTGAATCGATAGCTGTTGGAGTCTTCCATTCCACATGCTGCCTACTGTTCTCGAAAAGGACGTCGAAGAGCATATACCTTCTCATTTGTAAACATAAAGATTGCATCGTTTGCACTGCCTTCTTCAACTGAGCTGAGGCTGTAGAAATGGCATGAGCAGTGGCCTTTTCTGTTTGTGGCAAACAGTAAAATATATATCGAAAAAAATTACACAGCTGCATCCAAGAAAAATATAAAGCTTCGAGCCCTTCTCACGAACCCCCCCCCCCCCCCCCCCCCCCCCGTAGTGGTGATTTATAGACCGGACGGAGCGCTCCAGGATTCTTGCTTTTGTTTCACGCTTCTTTGTTAGTTTCCTAATTGCATCATTGTAATTAACAGCAGCAAAATCCTAGCAACGCCCACGGAAGAATAAAGGCCTGTCCCACATTTCGCTAATAAAAGTGTGTGATCTAGCTCCCAGAAATCTTCCAAATCTCCCACCCAACCTGACCTTCTTGTCCCCTACCTTCCTTCTCTTGGAATCAACCTCGCTGTTTTAACGACAATATGTTATCCTGCCTGCCCTGCCTACACTCAAGGCTTTCTCTTGATTTCGACTTGAATATTAATAACTTGCGCGCGTACCCTCAATACACTGCTGTCTACCTGTATCTTAACATTACATCTATCCGTTTGCTTTGCATAGGTCGCTGTGTTGGCCTGAATTTGGGTTCAACCCTTTTCATTAGCCTAAAAGAAACTTGAAGAAAGATACTTCGAAAAACCTCTTTGGAAGAGGCCACGCAGGTGTCCAAGCATGATGCGGGATGCAAAGCAGATGGACCAAACAGTAGGCGTTCGTTCCATGGCACTTTGCATTGCCCCCTAAAGTCTATAGTTGGTGCGTCTGGCGCCCACTGCATCCGCTCACATTCGAGTCGAACTAGCGTTAGAATTTTCACAGTTCAGTAAGCCTTTGAGACAGGAACTTCGATCTGCCCGCAATCACATCTCCCGGTCCCATCCGCCTCCTCACTTGTCGTTCTCCCTCGCTGCCGTCCCTGCCGTATGGCCTAACGAACTTAGTCCATTAAAATTCTCGGTTCTCCCGCTTGCATTGAAAAGCTTTGGCATCAAGAGTCCGACACGAGTGGCCCAACGTAACTCCTGTTTCCGCCTTTATTTTTTTTACGACTAGGTGGTTGCATATTTTCGCCAGCAGACACCGTCTAGCTAGATGCATGCCTGAATGCCGCGTGGGGAGGACCACTTCATTTTGGTTACATATTGAGTGCCCTGCATGTTCATAGCTTCAAGTACCAATGATAATTCGGTGAAATCAAATTTGGAGGCATCCCCACTTCCCAGTTCGAAGTTACAAAGCCGTTCGCTGAGTCAAATTTGGGAAGTGGTCTTTTGCGGCCGCTCTGAAAACAGCTGACAACATTTTCTGTGAGAGAGAAGAAAAGGGGTACTGTTTTGGCTGTTATGCCTCTGATGACTTCTTCTTAACTTCTCAGTTCATTTGTTTCAATTTCCCCAGTGATAAATCATCATGGGTAACTCTGTCGCCGCCGCCTTCGTAGTATGTCCTAATGTCTCGGTTCGATATGAAATTTTCCAGTTTTATCAGCTGAGTAATTTCACCTCTTGACTGAATTAATCCGTCATGTCAGTACCATTCAAGAGGGCGAGGATCATAGAGATTTTGCAGTGAGTGCTTTAATACGTGGAAAGCGGAGGGGGCGAGCAGGGAACAACGTTTATCTCTATTTACAGGCTCTGGCAAACGTAGAACATTGGAAGGTATTATTCTAGAGCTAACGCTGTAACGGGAAAAATTTTCGGGTCTTCGGCTTTGGCGCAACACGAGAGCGCGAGCAGGAAAGACGAGGGCGAGCGACAGCAAGACAGGTGCACCGCGTCCTGATAGCTACTCAGTGTACAGTGACGTCAAACGTAACATAACTACAAGAGACATAACGGAAGATAACAGTCACCGAAAGGAACGAGCGTAGAGTACGTCTTTTTTTTAAATTTTTGCCTGCCATCAGTGGGAGAATAACAAAAGAAGAGGAAAAACAACTGCGTACCGCTGGTGGGATCTGGACCGACGACCTACGAATGTTCTACAACCTACGCTGTTCTACTAACTGAGCTACGGTGACAGCTGTCCAATCTTCTGTTCTCGGGAATATTTTTCTTTAGTGTAACCGAATCTTGAGAGTTTCAGTTCGACTCACTAATTGGGACGGGAGGTGGGTAGGGTGAAAAGTAAATGATTTATGTGTTCGTGTAGATTTACGGCAGCAACGAAGTCACGAGAAGCGGCAACCACCGCAGCGAGGGTGGGCAGACATTGTAACGTGACACGTGCGCCGCGGAGTGACGTAATTTGGTTTGGTTTATTGGTTTATTGGGGTGTAAAGTCCCAAAGCAACTCAGGCTACGAGGGACGCCGTAGTGGGGGGCTCCGGAAATTTCGACCACCTGGGGTTCTTTAACGTGCACTGACATCGCACAGCACACGGGCCTCTAGAATTTGATCGACGTCATTGTCAGCTCCCCACAGGCGCTATTTTCGAATGGTGGGGAAAGTGGCGCGAATTTCTTCAGCCATGATTTCAAAAGTAATCTGATTTTCCAAATTCTAAGGACGTATATGAATAATACTCAGGGCGTGCTGCACTCCTCTCAATAATTAAGGAGCCTTGCTTTAATCGTAAAAAGTTAGTTACTCAATATAACTTAGCCAGCCTTCAAGTTAACACACCTTAGCTATATTCTGATGCAATATACCGATGACAATACTGTGCCAAAAGGCGCTTTCGTAACCTGAAACATGTATTTTGAAAAACTGCTGAAAACCTGATGTGAAACGTCTTGTAAATACAGCTGTATGCGAGCTTGTGTGTTTACAGTTTGGTTGAAAGCATGTCGGAACACATCCTTACGGTGAATTTTGTATTACCAAAAATTGCGATCGTGACGTCAATATTTTGGCACGCCCCTAAACTGTCATCTTGCGCGCTCAAGATCACGGTGTGCGGCTGAGAGCTGCGATCACGCATGCGCTTGATAGTCGCTCTGTACAAGCTGCTTCTAGAGAGCCTTCACGCGGACGACAATGAACGAAGAGATTCCGGCCAATGTTCTCAAAAGCGTTAGCAGTGTGAAATGTATAGGACTGGCCTGAAATTACAAGTCGATAAGATGTCAGGAAATTAAATAAAAAAAGGCAGTTCGCTTAGATACCAGGTTAAATAGACCTTATTTGGTTAGACGTACATATGAATAAAAAATATGGCCGTTTCAGTGCTTCTTTGAAGCCGGTGAACGCAGAACTTCTTGATTCCCAAAATCAGCACCGTTACTCGCATGAAAACAACCAACTGGACTATGTGCCCCAATTCCAGTTGCGGAAAATTTCAGTCACGCAGATAATTTTTTCACATTTTACGGTACCAGAACAACTGAAACCCCTTAGTTTCGTTTCTTCAAAGCGCGATAAGAATCTTTACTGATGAAATTCTTCTCGGTGTTTGTTTATCGGCTCGTCGCTGATAGTTTTTTCTGAGTGGAAGGAGCTCTTTACATATCTGTATACAAAATGGGAAAAAGTGTGGTCATTTTCGACGTGCTCAAGGTTTTTCTCTGTCCCGCGAACTCTGCACCACTTCACTTACGAGACAAAAAAAAAAAAAACTAACCTATTCTATATGGTTGTATTGTAATCTGATATACAGGGTTAAGTGCAGAGATAGAGGAGATGCCTTCATCGGAGAGTGGGTTTAGTTAGGCTGATGTTGAGGACGAAACTGAGGGCTTTGATCATTTGGAAACCGGGACGCAGCACATTGGCTAGAGAAATACCGTAGCCGGTGGGTCACCTACGCTGATATTTCACGAAAAGTTTGGTTTTAGTGCAAGCTCTTCAGTTATTCGCGACTGAACGCTGGCCCCGCATCCTGAGTGACAGAAAAATAAAAAAGAACTGAGAGAAGACACTTCCTGAAGGCTGTGTTAAGCAAACATAAAAAAAAGCCATTGTAACCTTTTCCCACAACATCTCATTGACTGCATGTTTTGAAACCAGAGCCTAAACTCTTAGAAATTAAAGCGTTCTGTATTTTTTCACGTAAGCTTAGAATCCTCGCTCAAGGTCTGCACGATACATAAGTGTTTACCCACTGCCAGTTTCAGCACTGTGATAGAAGTATTTCCGACAGAAAGATAAAAATACCTACAAAATAAAGCATTGGACAAATTATTCGAATTTTAAACATATAATGCTCTTTGGAACAGCTACTGCGACAAATTATTTCTGACAGGTTTCATTAACGTAGCTTTGATTATGGCGAGGAGATCATATGGACCAGATTCGACTACAATGCTTGGACACACGTTGAGTTCACACCATTCATCAAGTGCAGTTCACAAGGATTGTGTAGCCTTAACGTAGAAGCGGTGAGCGCGCATCACGTGATGGAAACGTTACTTCGTCCCAACAGGACGCGGTTAGCTAGGCTATCACGGCAGTATAGATATTGTTTGCTCGACCCGCGCCAACTATTTCCGCTTTTGTTGGGTAAGTGGCCTCAATGTTAGTATTTTTGTAATATATTCATATTTTTGAGGTGCACAATATTAAGAGCTCTAACGTCCGAGTGCTATAGGTGCACTTTTCACCATGTTTGAGTGTTCCTATCCAGACTGCTTTGGATGGGTGACAACTGAAAGGTTGAAGCCTGGCCCTGATGATAAAAGTGGTTCCAAAATTGCCATAACGAAAAAGGCGGCGCTGGTAAATTAATTCTTGGGCCATTTAAAATAGCCTATTTTGTATATCACAAAATTGCCCTTGGAATAATTACTAGGTTGAAAAATCTTTTGTTGTTGTAAGAGAAAAAGAGCTGCAGCACGGTGCCAAACTGTAATTTCGGTAAATATTGCCACGTATCATTGTAGTGCTTGTTCGTTCACGCTCAAGGCTGCAGGAAAGGGTTGTTATCACTTTTGTTCGTGGCGCGAGAAGCGACCAGACTAATCTCGATTGATCGCAGCCATGAAGGGCTGCATCTAGGTTTTTCTAGATTACTGTAGATGATCTTGTCCTGTTATCTGGAAGTTTCCTTGCCGCCTTTAAATTGAGCGATGCCGCGAGCGGCGGACATTGGTAGATCGACGACCGACGAGCACGTTTGTTGCTTACGCCGCCACCGAGTGATTCAGTTATTTTGAGGGCGCAAGTCAGCCCAAATAAAGAGCTTCGTTTACAAGACTTGTTGGTGTCTTCCTGACCGCTGGACGGCCGTCACTATAACGTGACATCTGGTGGAGGTGCGGGGTAGCCTCCCATGTTCCGGACACCCCCTACAAGTCGAGACGCCAGCCCTTTGAGTCATCTACCGCAGGACCTGAGTCCAGTGCACCGCGCAAGCCGACGCCTGCAAGGGGGACGAACCTGAGTTCGGGATTCTGCCGGACCCTACCCGGAAGCGAAAGCCAGCAGCAACATCTACCATGAGCTTGCTCCAGACGATGACTCCAATCATTCTTCAGCAGCCCCGGGTGCCACCAACCTTCGACGCTTCGCCTGGCGCCGACCCCGAAGAATGGCTGGAGCAGTTCGACCGTGTGGCGATCTTCAACAACTGGGACGATGCCACGAAACTTAGGTACGTGTTCTTCGCCTTGGAGGGACCAGCAAAAGTCTGGTTTGAGAATGAGGAGGCTAACCTCACGAACTGGGAAACCTTCAAGGAGCAGCTTCTAAAGACCTTCACGAACGTTGTGCGAAAGGAGAGAGCCCAGCAGCTGCTACAGTCTCGCATACAACACCCAAACGAGACCGTTGCTGTGTACACTGAGGAAATGAAGCGTCTCTTCCGGCGTACCGACGCAAACATGAAGGAAGAAGAAAAAGTAAAGCTGCTCATGCGAGGAGTTAAAGAGCAGCTCTTTGCCGGCCTCGTCCGCAACCCACCGAAAACTGTCGCGGAATTTGTAGAAGAGGCATCCACGATGGAAAAAACTCTTGATGCCCGAGCCCGCCAGTATGACCGCCAGCAGCGCGTTTTCTCAGCAAGCTGCCTGGACACCGCTAACAGCAATGACCTGCGGGAGGTTATACGTCAAGTTGTGCGAGAGGAGCTCTGACGATTGCTGCCAACGGGAACGCAGCCGCAACCTTCACCGCTCACTGACGTCATCCGGGACGAGGTTCAACAGGCCTTGGGTGCGACGCCGACACCCATGCAGCCTATGCAGTCCCCAGCCATGACTTACGCCGCAGCTGTGCCCCGTCCTGCACCTCGACGACGGGACCCAAGCCCCTATCGCCCTCAGCAAGCTGCGTTGGACCGCCGCCCACTCGCCCCAACCCGCCCGTCCTACGAGCGACGCGCGCAGCCGAGGAAATGCGACGAGTGGAGAACTCCCGACCAGCGCCGCCCACTATGCTTCCACTGTGGCGAAGCCGGTCACGTCCTCCGGCACTGCCCATACAGAAGACTGGGCATCCGAGGGTTCTCTTACGACGCTCCACGTCCCCGACCCGGCCAGCGACCAGCCGAAATCGAGGAGTTTTTGCGTCGGGAAGAATACTCATCGCCGAGCCGCCTATCACGTTCCCCGTCGCCATCGTCCCCGCGCTTTGTTTCTCCTAGCCGAGGTTACGCCGTGCGTGGACGCTCCCCCAGCCCCCGAAGGTTAAACTAAATAAAGCAGCCTCTGGAGGTGAGGTTGCTTCTAAGCGCAATGACAAAGATCCTCCATCGACGAGTACTCAAGACCATGCCTCAACTACGACGACAACACCGACGACGACAACACCGACGACGACAACACCGACGACGACAACACCGACGACGACGACACCGACGACACCGACGACGACGCGGCCAGACTTGAAGCTTTTACCGCTGCCCAGTGAAGTAACGTCGCAGTACGCCCACCGCAGCCTCACTACTCGACGAAGCCGAGATCGGACACCGAAGACAACGTACAATACCAGAACGCGAACAAGTGACCTTCAAGTTACGGTCGACGGTCACGCGGTTACTGCCTTGGTGGACACGGGAGCTGACTACTCTGTCATGAGTGGCCCAGTCGCTGTCCGACTCAGGAAGGTGACAACAACCTGGGATGGCCCGCTGATCCGCACCGCAGGTGGCAACCTGATTACGCCGTCAGGACGCTGCACCGCGAGAGTTACTGTAAATGGGAGAACCTATGCGACAACCTTCCTGATCCTACAGCAATGCTCGAGAGACGTGATTTTGGGAATGGACTTCCTGAACGAACATCGGGCGATCATCGACCTTCGATCTAAGTCGATCAAGCTTTCCACGGAAAAAGCCATACCTGTTGCGACGAGCGCGACTCATCACGTTGCCTTAAACGTCCTCGATGAAGCATTGAGCGTGCCGCCCCGATCAAGTGTTCTCGTCGGCATAGGTACTGGAGACATCGAAAATGCCGAAGGTGTTATCGAGGGGAACACCCAGTTACTCCTGGATCGTGGATTGGGCGTCGCGAGGGGAGTCGCCGAAATCCGAAATGGCCGAGCCCAGGTGTTGCTAACCAACTTCACCGAAGAATACCGGCATCTAAACAAAGCTACGACGATCGCGTTCCTCGACGAGCTGGCAGACATCAGAGACGTATTTGCCCTACCCGACCAACCTGCAGAACTATCTGAACAAGGCCATCAACCCACGTTCGACATCAACCCAGCATTACCCCGGAGCAGACAAGACCAAATACGCAGTCTTCTTCAAAGGTACACCGATTGCTTCTCATCAGCATCGAATGTGCGACGAACCCGGCTTGCCAAGCACCGCATTGTCACAGACGAACACGCACGACCACTGCGACAGAGCCCCTACCGCGTATCGCCGTTAGAACGCCAAGCTATCCGCAAGCAAGTTGAGGAAATGCTTCGTGACGACGTCATCCAGCCATCGAGGAGCCCCTGGGCAGCACCGGTCGTCCTAGTGAAAAAGAAAGACGGCACCCTTCGCTTTTGCGTCGATTACCGCCGCCTGAACAACATTACGAAGAAGGATGTCTACCCCCTCCCCCGCATCGACGATACACTGGACCGGCTGTGCAACGCTAAGTACTTCTCATCGATGGACCTGAAGAGCGGCTACTGGCAAATTGAAGTCGACGAAAGAGATCGCGAGAAGACTGCGTTCATCACGCCAGACGGACTCTTCGAGTTCAAAGTGATGCCATTCGGCCTCTGCTCTGCCCCAGCGACGTTCCAGCGAGTAATGGATACGGTGCTCGCAGGCTTGAAATGGCAGATTTGCCTAGTCTACTTAGATGACGTTGTTGTCTTCTCCTCAAGCTTTGAAGACCACCTCAGAAGGCTTCGGATAGTGCTGGAAACGATCAAGTCTTCAGGCCTGACACTGAAACCAGAGAAGTGCCACTTCGCCTACGAGGAGCTGCTGTTCCTTGGTCACGTCGTAAGCAAGGATGGAGTTTGCCCAGACCCCCAGAAGACGGCTGCGATCGCAGAGTTTCCACAGCCTAATGACAAGAAAGCTATACGCAGATTCCTTGGATTGTGCGCTTATTACCGGCGATTCGTCAAGAACTTTTCGCGCATCGCTGAACCTTTGACCCAACTTACCAAGGCTGACGTGCCTTTTAAATGGGAAAGGCCGCAAGAGGAAGCTTTCAACGAGCTGAAGCGCCGCTTACAGTCCCCTCCTGTGCTCGGGCACTTTGATGAAAACGCCGAAACCGAAGTTCATACCGATGCAAGCAGTGTGGGCTTAGGAGCGGTCCTCGTTCAGAAAAATGGCAGACAGGAGAAGGTTATCGCGTACGCTAGCCGTTCACTGTCGAAAGCCGAGGCCAACTACTCGACCACCGAGAAAGAATGTCTCGCCATTATTTGGGCCACGTCGAAATTTCGCCCCTACCTGTACGGACGACCATTCAAGGTTGTGAGCGATCACCATGCTCTGTGCTGGCTAGCCAATTTGAAAGATCCCTCCGGCCGCCTTGCTCGTTGGAGCCTGCGCCTTCAAGAATTCGACATAACTGTAGTCTACAAATCTGGCCGCAAGCATTCCGACGCAGACTGCTTGTCGCGAGCCCCCGTCGACGCAGCACCGGAAGAGGAAGACGACGACGCTTTCTTAGGACCGGTAAGCGCGAGGAGTTTCGCGCAGCAGCAGCGCTCGGATCCTGAGTTGCAAAGCCTGGTTGATTATCTGCAAGGCAAGACCGCATCGCCTCCCCGAGGGTTCAAGCGCCAACTGTCGTCCTTCGTCCTTCACAATAATGTCCTTCTGAAGAAGAACTTCGCGCCCAACAGGACAGTGCATCTTCTTGTCGTGCCCAAAAATCTCAGGCAAGAAATTATGCAGGCATGTCATGATGAGCCGCCTGCAGGGCATCTGGGGATTGCTCGCACGTTGCATCGCATCCAGGAGAAGTACTATTGGCCGCGGCTACCTACCGACGTTTCGCATTACGTGAAAACGTGCCGTGAGTGTCAACGACGCAAAACGCCTCCGACTAGACCAGCCGGACTCCTGAACCCCATACCACCGCCAACTAAGCCCTTTCAGCAAATCGGGATGGACCTACTCGGCCCCTTTCCTACTTCATCATCAGGTAACAAGTGGATCATCGTGGCAACCGACTACATGACCCGCTACGCCGAAGCAAAAGCGCTGCCTAGTGGTACCGCAACAGAAGTTGCAAAATTTTTTGTCGAACAAATTCTCCTCCGACACGGCGCACCCGAAGTACTCATCACAGACAGAGGAACAGCATTTACAGCGGAACTGACGCAAGCCATTTTAAAGTACAGTCAGACAAGTCATCGGAGGACAACTGCCTATCATCCGCAAACCAACGGACTCACAGAGCGTCTGAACAAGACCATCGCAGACATGCTCTCCATGTTCATCGACGCCGAACACAAGACGTGGGACTCTATTCTGCCCTACGTGATCTTCGCCTATAATACTGCCACCCAGGAGACAACCAGGTTTACTCCATTCCAGCTGGTATACGGCAGGAAGCCCACAACAACACTCGACGCAATGCTCCCGCACGTTTCCGACGAAGACAACCTCGACGTCGCCGCCTACCTTCATCGCGCCGAGGAAGCCCGAAGACTTGCACGGCTTCGCATTCAAGACCAGCAGCACACCGACGCCCGACGCTACAATCTGCGCCGACGAGACACGCATTACAAGCCAGGTGATCGGGTTTGGATATGGACGCCAGTTCGCCGCCGCGGATTGAGCGAAAAGTTGCTGCGACGCTACTTTGGCCCGTACAGGGTTCTCCGTCGCATCGGTGACCTCGACTATGAAGTCATCCCCGACGGCACGACAGCATCTCAGCGACGCCGCCCACGCCCGGAAGTCGTACTTGTCGTACGCCTGAAGCCATATTATGAACGCTGAAGGACTCGAAGTTTCATTCTCCGTGTTTATTTTCATTTTAAAGCATCGAGACGATGCTTCTTTGGAAGGGGGGTAATGCCACGTATCATTGTAGTGTTTGTTCGTTCACGCTCAAGGCTGCAGGAAAGGGTTGTTATCACTTTTGTTCGTGGCGCGAGAAGCGACCAGACTAATCTCGATTGATCGCAGCCATGAAGGGCTGCATCTAGGTTTTTCTAGATTACTGTAGCTGATCTTGTCCTGTTATCTGGAAGTTTCCTTGCCGCCTTTAAATTGAGCGATGCCGCGAGCGGCGGACATTGGTAGATCGACGACCGACGAGCACGTTTGTTGCTTACGCCGCCACCGAGTGATTCAGTTATTTTGAGGGCGCAAGTCAGCCCAAATAAAGAGCTTCGTTTACAAGACTTGTTGGTGTCTTCCTGACCGCTGGACGGCCGTCACTATAACGTGACAATATTTTATTGCTACATTTTGTGAGGTATCTCTTCCACAGGAGGGTGCACCTTTTCCAACAGTTTTCGAGCTCTTCTAAGGTGTTGCGGAAAGTTCACCAGTCAGGCAGTTAGCCGAAGGTGATTCTTTTGGCCCGCAGCTAAGGAGCCATTAGGAGAAATAGACGTGTGCCACAATAATGGATAAGCTCCTTCATAAGTCCCCCCAACATAAGACGCTTGCAACAGGTGAAAGCAAACTGCGGAAGCTTCTCTTAGAGGTATATTTTGCGATAGTAAGCTACAGTACAGCTTTCTCGCGCATTCCACCGAATCGTCAAAATAGATAGCCTGCGCGGGCCAAGCCGCTTCCCTCGTGCCGCTCGGGGGATTAAGCGTCTCGTAGTTGTCACTCAAAAGACTTCATTTCGATCTTCAAAGAAGATAAGTTAATTTTAATCCATGTTGCAAGGCGAAACCAGCGAGGGCTAGTCATCTTAACGAGGGGAAGTTATTAGTCGCATGAATAAGAAAGCTAAGAAATATGTGTTATGAGGGTCGGGGCATCGTTGCTGATACCCCTTGTTGATTTCTGCGTATTCTCTTCGGCTAAAGACATTGCTTATACTGATGTTTTTATTCATGTATGATTTGATGTTCAATTTAGTTCCTCGTTTGATGTTCTTAATGACCTGATGACTTGATGTTCAATTTAGTTCCTCGTTTTCTGTCACTGTCGTCTGGACAGGAGAGGAGAACTCCGTCAAGCGGATAGCCGCTTTTTTGTATTTGATTTGGTGGAAATAAAGTATTATTTTTACGGCGGTCGACGACTGCGAAGGGAGGAAATGTTTTGATACTTCAAATCTTCACGAGTACACGCTACAAAGCGGCGACCGAATGGATGATGAAATAAGTGCTGTTTTTACACCTGCTTCCAATTCTACTTGTGCAGTTTCTCTACTCTGGATAGTCAGATGGCGAAATAATTGTTTCAATTTTTTTCTTCCTTTTTCAGCCTTCAAACAAGTCACGACAGTTGCAGCGGGCGCCTAGCAAAGCACGAACTTCTTTGTCTGCACTGTTTACAGGAAGTATCTTTCAGCCGCACTGTGCGGTAGTTGCACGGGCAGAAGAGAATCACTTAATTGTTGCCAGAAATAAATCCCCCTGGTGAAGATGACGAGAGCCTCGTGAATACAAGGACACCGGTGAAAAACGAACAACAAGGTATTGGTCGTTTTTTTCTGGCCACCTTGTTTTTCAAAGTGCGGAGCTACGCATTTAATAGAAAGAGATTAAGTTGTCCGGTATCAACGTATCAAATGAGCAGTACGTTACGTAAGAGACACTAGACGAGACACCACCCTCGTGTTTTGCTCGAAGGTAGCTCGTTGTTTACATGCTAAGGGGGAAACAAACTAGCAACTTTGAGCGCTAATAGTTAGATGCTTGGTTACAAGATCATATTTAAATCCTGCCATATTGTCCACTTTAAAACATACGTGAAGGTTATAAAAGCGCTTGGTTGCTAATATTCTTGTGTTGAGGCTCTTACGCAACATGCTGGAATGCTTTGGGACCATCTCATCAGATTACTGTGAAATAAGAGCTTACAGTGCTTAGGCTTTCAGTAGCGTAAAAGCATCGAATTCATCCCTGGAGGTAAATCCAACTGCGTTAGCAGAACTGCCACATGAGATTTCTGCTTGTCCTGTCATTCTTTTTCTAATTTTCACAGCGGGGTACTATATTGTATTTTTGTAGTTATTTTGTGCCTTATTGAAAACTTGCTTAATGTGACTACGAATTAAATTTGGTTCTTTTACGAGATCACAAAATATTTGATAAATGTAACCGTCACACTTAAAAAGTAGCGAATAAATAGCTGTACTTATTGAAAGAAGATCCACCATACAGTTGTTATGTACGGACTTCATAAATGATTCCATGTATTTGGCGCCTTTGCATTCTTTCTTCAGTAACTCGAAAACTTGGAACCTATATTTGACACCTGCTCCAGGAAGTTCACCGCAGGTAATGGAAATGTTTCCTTTTTATATAGCAAAGAACCTTCTAGTAATGAACAACACCAAGGGAATAATCGATGGAATATTTATCGAGGGGAAATGGCAAAAGATAAAAATCTGTCCAATGGAAATGACGTGAGTTCATCTGAACATTCTCACGTGGCGGCCAGCCGCCAAAGTGGTCTGATATACACAAAGCGGTCTGAATATTCCAATAAAAGCAATGTTTATGTCCGTACATAGTTTCTTTACTAGGACAGTGTTGCTGCATATGCATTTGTCACTAACTCGTCTTCATAAAATTTTTTAGTTAAAGTAAGGACGAGAGCAGGACTTATTTTTATTTTGGGCACTCCCTTCTTCTAGACATGCAACCGAGAATGCAATGACAAGCATAGTATTTGATGCAGAGTACAGTGCCATCGCTTGCGACCTGAACATCTGGCCCATACATTGCTGCTGTCCTCATTTACATTTAGCTATTGTTCCATATCATAAGAGGACAACAGATGATAAAAGGCATCCTTGGTAATCTTTTATAGTAGGTCATGCTCTTCCGCGCTTGTTAGTGTAGCGGTATGCGTTTAGAAGGACAACAACGAAAACATCCGGTTTTGTTATCTGCCTGAGTTGAATCTTGGGCAAAAAACGCCAAGAATCGCCTGTTCTCGTGGTGTCTTGTGATGCCAAGAAACTGTCAGCTCCATTATTTAAAAAAATTCCGCGGAAGAAGGTATTTATTATTTATATAAGATATACTCCTACATAACCTGCAGTGCATTGCCTTCGAATGGAGAGTAATAGATGTGCACAATACTGTACATTTGTGATCTCCATTCAGACTTGGACTGGCCAGTCAGAACTTCTTTCTTATGTGCCTTTGTTACCCAAAATCGCGCAGAGCTCAGTGCTCGCGTTAATCGAGTATAATGGCCAACAGTGAATTTTTCTCTCGTTCTTTCATCCCTGGAACACAAAATGACCATTTCTTCTATACGTTTCACGTTTATATACGAGGTCTGTTAGAAAAGTGTCCGACCTTTGGCCGAAGAAAAAAAACTGGCATAACTGGAGCATTAAAAACCTAATAACTTTCAAAGTAGTTTCCTTGGGACTACACGCACTTCTCCTAGCAGTGCTGCCATTTTTGGAAGTATTCCGAAAAGGCCCCTTTCGGAATGGAGTTTAGCTCAGCTGTCATTGCAGCTATAATGTCCTCTCTTGTCTGATATCGCGCTCCTTTCAATGTTCTTTTGCTTTTGGGAAACAGCCAGAAGTCGTAGGGGGACATATCAGGAGAGTAAGGAGCCTGTTGAACTACAGGAGTCCGGTTTTTCGCCAGAAAAGTCTGAATCAAATGCGATGAATGTGCAGGAGCAATGCCGCGAGGGATGCGCCAATTTCTTGTTGACCTCAATTCCGGTCTCTTGCGTCGCACAACACCACGTAGGCGATGGAGGACATCCCTGTTGTACTCTTTAGTCATTCTTTGACCCTGTGGGATGCGTACTCGTGGTGTGCCACACAGAGGGAGTCAAAAAAGCAGTCAGCATCACTTTGACATTGCTGCGCACTTGGCGGGCCTTCTTTGGTCTTGGTCACGTGGAATGCGTCCTCTGTGACGACTGGGATTTGGTTTCCGGGTCGTACCCGTACACCCAAGACTCGTCACTAGTGATTTCGGCGTCGGTGAAGTCAGGGTAACTGTTTGTGGAATCCAGCATCTCCTGTGAGACTTGAACACGAAGCTGCTTTTTCTCCACCGTCAGCAGCTTCGGCACGAATTTCGCCGCAACTCTCTCCATGGCCAAATCTTCGGTGATAATGGAACGTGCAGAAATATTGCTGATGCCCACCTCTTCCGCAATTTCTCGAATAGTCACACAAGAGTCCCGCATCACCACAGCGTTCACTTCGGCAATTACCTGGTCATTTCGGCATGTTGATGGCCGACCGGAGCATGGCTCTCTCTCCGCGGATGTGCGGCCGTCTTTAAACCAGTTGCACCACTGCTTAATCTGTGTTTTGCTCATAGCACCATCACCGAAAGCCGTCTGAACATTTCAAATGGTTTCCACTTGGCTATCGCCAAGTTTCTGGCAAAATTTGAGGTAGTAGCGCTGCTCCTCTCGCTCCGCCATTTTCCTTGCAACAAAAAACCGACGAGGGCACTGCGCACTGCCTCCCTCAAACGCTGCTTCCCAGCGACTGACGCTATCGGCAGGCGGGAAAAAATTTGTGCATGCGCACGAGGGTTCAAGGTCGGCTTCTGTAAGCGCGCTTGTTTCATATCCATCAGGTGTTCGCAAAAAAAAAAAAATAAAGTCGGATACTTTTCTAACAGACCTCGTATTCTGCGTAAAGCCTACATTGTACTTTCTCTGTCCCGTAAAACAACATCAGTCGAAAAAATAGGCTTCGTTATTCTCTGATCAAATTATCTCGTAGCAGCTGGCTGCCGCTTACCCCCAGGTACAGGTTTTGTAGGTCAAGACTATACTTTCTAGTACCTATGGTCTAAGGACTAGCCTGCTGGTGGTCCAGATTGCCAGATTGCCGTGAGTGCGATTGCTCCCCACTGTTTAATTTTTGCCGAGTTGTTGCTAGGAACAGAGACCAGCTGTGTCGTGAAATAATCGAGGTTTCGAATATCAAGAAGTATGGTGATACCTGCGTAAGAGCTCCATCAGTAGCTTTACCACAAAAAGTACTTCGCTTCCCGAATTGTATATCTTAGCTTGTGTTGTCTTGCAGGGATTGGGGTCCATGAATGAGCTCTTTGCGGTGTTCTTCTATTTTCGCGCCTAAATGTATTTATATGTACGGCGTGCCAAATAAATGTCAGTTGTTAGTTCAGCGCTGTGTTGTCCGTTTCCTCCTGTCCTCTGCTCTCTTCTTTCGCATTGGGCCTTGTGCTGGTTCAATCTTACCATGCATAACGAACTCGCTCATCGGTTCATGCTTATTGGATGAGGCTGCTTGTAAAGAAAAAGCAATTAAAAGTCTGGAGCTGTAAACAGGTATTGAATATAGGCTAAAATTTTTGAATCTACCTAATGCAAATGTACAATGCGACGCCGATGCGCACAATAAATCAATAACTTCTAGATCATTACTATTTATTTCCAAGCCGGTAAGCTGTGCCTCTGCAATTGACTCAGTGGAAAAGGTGACGATGGCGTTTTTTTCTTGACGTGCCATGAAGCTGGTATCCGTTTCCCCTGGAAGTTCTTCACGAAACCAAAGGCGCCTAAAAGATGTTCCGCTAGACCTTTCTTTGTCTTGTCTAAAGCACTCTGTAAAAATCTATGGACGTTTTGGCTGCATACCAATTGCACAGACTGCAGAATGCAGCCGCCACTCTGCCCGATCAATGTTGTCTGCGGGCGGCAGTCAATATTCCGATGCGCCATCTCTAATTTGCATTTGTTTATTCAATGATGCTCGTCAGGCATGCTTCTGAGGTCGATATCCGGAACCATAACTGTTCACCGGAATCATAACTGTTCTGGGAAGTAAAAGTAAAGACTACCACTTGGTGACGGTGGGATCCAAACACGTAACCTCCGCAACCACGGCGGCAATTAAACTGTTTACTTTAGGGCCTTGTAAATGTTTTCCAGCACCGCCACAAAACTAGCGACGGGCTTTAAACTTACAGGGGTAGGGCAAGCACCATGTGAATCATGATATAACGTTGATGGCGGCACCTGTGTGAGTACCCTCGTTGCTACCGGTGGCATCAAGACTCTGAGAACTAAGCTTTTTAAAATCTATTGAGCAGACAAGGGCAGGATAATGTTGGGCTCGTTACCACATAAACTTAAAACAGAGAAGCAAGCGAAACATATCGTTAATTTTTGTAGCGATTAATAGGCACATGAGTCATGAAGCTGCAAACCGTCATTGGGGACTCGCGGTGAAGAGACTAGGCAATAGCTGAATAAGCCTGGAACCTTGTAGATGCATGCGAAAGAAATAGTAATTTGCACGAACTTCAACGTGAGAGAGGTTCCAGCCCGTTTACTTTACCTCCTGTTTACTTTTTTGTGCACAAAGAAAAATTGCAGCGTCATACGGTGATGACCTTCAAGGCGTTAGCAGCTAATCTGTTGGTAATTCTTTTAACTAGTAAATTACACAGGATTAAACACATTCTTACATTAGGTCTACCTATTATGTACAGCGAAAGTCTATTTCTTGTTTCGCTTATGCGCCATCAAACTCATCTCAATTCTATTTCTTGTTGTAGGTGCAGAACGCATACCTTTTAGATTATGCGCCATTCTTCACATGTGTATACACTAGTACTTATCAAAAAGCCACCTCCTCCTTCCTGTTGACTCAAGGCAGACAGCAAGAGGTAAATGCGATCCTACTTTTCGTTGTGATTCGTCTCGGGCTTTGAGGCCCTCTCATTCTTCAAGAATTCTTTCAATTTTTAGTTTCTGGGATACGCACATTCCAGATGTCTCACGGCGAACCCTATTGCACGATAAAACACGAGGCTGTTTTGCGGCGAGCAGCAAGCATTGCACTGTGAAGAACAATCCTTAAAATGCGCATGAACTACCGCGCTCATTTCTATGACAAAATGCTGATGCACTCAAGTGTTTTCCTGTTAAATATTGACACGCTCATTTCTATGACAAAATGCTGATGCACTCAAGTGTTTTCCTGTTAAATATTGCCACTCGTTGGTGTAGACTGCGGCTGCCACGATTCCCTTGGATCCAACCTCGGTACGATGCATGTTTGCCCCCAACTCGTACCTCCGTTTTTTTCCTCTGGAAAGCAGCATAACCCGTTCGAGGTCCCTTTGATGATCAAACGAAAGCCTTGTCTCCAAGGCAGGATGAGCAACAAGCGCTACGGCTTTTTGTGAGTAGCCGGGAGCCGTAATGCCGATATCGTAGGCCCGAACATGACTTAAATTCTCGTTACCCGCATCTAGCCGATACGCGAGTTTCTGCATGCATCGTCATTAGGGAGATGGGCAGCTGCTCGACGTGGCGTTAGGAAGGCAGTACATTGCAGCATTAGGCCCCGCTGCCCAAGTGGCTGATTAGGCGCTTGCGCGTGTGTGGCCGCTCATTCCGATAAGTAGACGCAGCTGGCGTGCTCAATGCGGTCATAATGAAATTCATCGCGATCCGAGGAATAGCCAGCTCACGATGGACTGCTTATTACTCGCCTTTAAAGGCCTTCCCACTCCTATTTTTTCAGGCGGTGCGCTCGCCTCCTTCCCGTGAAAAATCGCATGGAGAAACAGGGGAATTCTAATAACTGCTGAGGGAAATATAGCGCTTTCCTGGTTTGTTTTTAAGAGATAGCCATAAGAAGATGGAGGCAGATGAAGCGCGCAGAGAATGACGCTGTGAGGCGCTGATTGGCTACTCAACAATACTTTATCTGTGAGCCAAAGGTAATACGTAGCAATAGTTCTATTCTTGCCAGCTTCTGATAGGTTTTCATTTACACAGCGCAAAATCGAACACGGACAAGAGGGGAGGTAATCCTCGGCATGATAACACAAGGAGTGTGACAACGTTCTAGGCAAGCACGCATTACAGCCGTCACGCCAAGCTGAAGGCCAGTTTATTCTTGTCTTCGTAAGCACCAGAAAGCACACAGGCAACATAATTGAAATAAAGGCTGTGTGCATGCTATAGTCCTTACTGGCTAACAGCGGTAGAGACAGTGCAAAAAATGTCAATAAAAATGCTAGGGTTTTAGCCTAGTTAAACCGAGTAGAACGTTTGAATGCACTTCAGGCAATACCGCCTCAAACGCAACTGCATGCAAGATGTTAACGTAAGCCGCTATCGGCAACAACGCACAAGAAGTTGGGTGGGTGGGGGGTGCCGGTTTCGCACGTTGACGCAGCAGCTGCGCAAGGCCTCTGCCACTGGCTTTCCTTCAAAGATCGAAGGTTAAGGCTTCGCAACATAGCTCGGATTTTAGTTCGCAAGCACTGAACGCGGTTCCAACCAAAGCATTGTGTGAAGCCTTGAAGTAACTTTGGGAAGCTAGGGTTAGTTCGGAGAAGCGCCGCGCAAGCTGCAGCCAATGGAAGAAAACTCGGGTAAGTTCGGATGAGCGTCACGCCGGCTGTAGCCATTAGGAGGGTGACCTTGAGGGTGATCTTGGAAAGCGCAACGTCCCTTGCTTTCGCACCTTCCCAGCGAAGGGTGTTTTCGCACCGTTGCCTTCGGTAGTCTACTCGGTACAGCTACATTAAAACCTTACCCCTTATTCCAGCTTTGCTAGTGAAGTAGCACTTTCGCACTAAAAATGGCTGCAGTTGTTAACGGCCCAGTTGTTAATCGGTTCTTAATAGGATACTCAGCCGTATATCAGCGTAAGCCGGCGGCCTGGCGGCGGCAGCTGGGGCTGCTTTACGTTCACGCTACCTACGCTCTCGCACAAGTGCAGCCCTTTATGCTCGGTTCTCGTCCCAGACGGCAGGTCCGAAAGTTGAAAGTACGCTCTCTGCGCGTCATCGCCAGCGCCGCTGTTGCTCCAGTGAAGTCATCGTCGCGCGCCGTTCACTGTCGACGAGCCTAGCGCGCACGACAATCTTCCTACGCATTACCGACAGAACTGGGGCCCGGCAGCTGCTGCGCCATCAACGCGCGCTGGTTTTTCAGTTTGCAATATTCGTTGTGCGCAGAGAGAATACAGGCTGAGCGCCCCGTCACCGAGCATTTCGCTTCCCAGACGGAGCCGTCCTGGGGGAGACAGAAACAGCTAGAGAAGCTATTAGGCAGGCTCTCGTGGCCGATGGCCTTCGCAGCTCCGAAAGCCAGCGGTGGGTGGCATGGCTGTGTGCGCTTGAGCTTCAAATCTTTCTGTCTTTCCATACCCAACAGGTTCCCTTCATTTTCTCATTCTTCTTGCCGTCTTCCTCTCTTGGTCACCCTTCTAGTTTCCTTCTATTCAATTTACCGGAAGAATGATGAGGCTTAACGCGCTCTTCCTTATCTACACGCATTTTTGTGTCGTTGCAGCTATTGCCTGTCTTGCGCACAAGTACTGGACATTTACTGAACTTACCCTGTACTGTTGGGCGAATTGGTTTCTCATTTTTTTTTGCGAAAAGGCACGAACACGAGAGATACCAACACGAGACTCCCATATAGGTGCGTATGCGTGCGTCTCGTGTGTTATTCTGTGCCTCCCGTTTACCTTTGGCGCCTTTTTGTAAACATTGTCTGAACGAAGCCGCACAGCCGGAAGAGAGCAGATATTTGGATTTGCCAGAGATTTCCCGGAGGTCACCGAATCTCGGCAGGGACATTTGCCGCTTCGTTCTTGAGTTGTGTCCTACTATAGCACGGCCACTAATGCAAAACTTTAAAAAAATTCTAACTAAGCTTCTGCACAGTGATTTTAAAGACCAAAAAGTCTTGGTGTACGCAGAAAAGGAAGGTGCAGATGGCCCTTAATCATCGTTAGAAGCAAGTTTTCGAAAGGACAGGCCACGGGAAGAGCTTGAACCCCCACCCCCGCTCTGGTTTGTTCCTTGTGCATGCCACCAACCATTAGAAACAAATAAGAGCGGGAGTGGGGTTGATAACACCCTCTCTACTCATGCAATATTGCCAATTAGGTCTCTTTATCTCCCTTTCTATCCACCTCATTCCTAGAGCGCTTGTTTTGAATCGGGCTCTGCAGATTATCATAAGGCCTTGGCGGAGCACGCACACTTCATCACTGGGCTTTAGTGCTGCCCACCAACTTTACTCCCAGCTCCCTCCGAGGAAAGACGGAACCAACTCCCGAGAAGACCAGGCAAGACCACCCAAGTGGCACGCGCTTCGTGGGTTAAGAAAGTCCCCCCCCCCCTTGGGGCCACACCAGGCCCACCTGCTCTAAATCTCGGCATTATATTGCAATAAAGTTGCTTCTCTCTCTCTCACTCTGCATCAAATAAAGTTTTTTCTTCTCCTCCTCTTTAAACTTTTTGTCTCGATGCTCACTCGGAAAATTTGTTTAGCTATCTACTGACTCAAATTGAGACCTGCAAAGATGTACAAAGCGACCGTACGGTAATAATCATGAGCAGTGACTTCATCTTGGACGTTAAAAGTAGCTTTACTGAAGGTCGTCTGTTATGCACATGCTACACGGTTCCTCCTCTCATAAAAATATACCGAAGACGGCGCGCAATTGCATGAGCACGAGACTTACTGGAGCCGTGCTAGGACAGGAAAAAATCTCGAAAAGGCAGTATTGTAGCAATTTTACCAACTTGCTCATAACTTCAATGAAAATATCAATTTCTAAATCGGTCTTTAAACCTGTCAAAGATACAAAATACAGAGAGGTATTCCTAATGCATAAAGTTGATGCATTACAGTGAACATGGCAAACGACTCCAAATTATACATAGAACCTTTCAGCTTTATTTGTTAGCTGTCAGAGTACATCAATACAGTTTTACAACTGGCCATAGTCAAAGCGAAATTTTCACCAGAAGGAAAAAACTGAGGGAGATCTAATTAAATTAAATGAACGCAATGCTATTGCAATTGAAGCTCGTAATGCCTTTTCTTGGCCGGAAGCGACTGGTGGGGGGCTTGTGAGATTCAGGTTGCTCGTACCGTAGGCCACCAGCTACGGTAGATAGGAGGAGGCCTCACATAAACGAATCTGTTCTGGAGACACGACTACCAGCCTGCTGCTGTCACGTCTCTCCAGCAGTGCCCAGCCTACGGCATCTACGGTACCACATAAAACACGCTACACCAGCCTTCCCCGTACTTCATATAAACTCGTTGTGATTAGTGTATTGCCTATTTATTTTTATTTTTTTACTGTGCACCTGTCGATATCATTTATTTCCTTCTCTCCTCCTCCCTTTTTTTTCTCCTGGCATTCTACTCTCTGTGCTGGTCTTTAGCCCTCCTCTAGCACCTATTTTATTCCTTTTTTTTACATTTCGCGTAATCGGTTCTGCCGTGCGGCAGTGTTTGTTTTGCTGATAATATTGAGACCGATCCGGCTCTTCCTTTACCGTGGTACTTGTAGATTTTCTATCCCTGTACAACACCTTTCAATGGTACATGCTCGTTTCTTTTTGCCCTGCCTTACTCTAACCCTGCCTCCGCTGACTGGCGCTTTGCCCTCAGCGTAAATGGCTTATTTTTCCTTGCCAATGATGATCTCATTTGCCTGGAAGAAAAACATGCTCTCTTGTAAAAACACGGCCATGTGAATTTGTTCACAGCTGCAACGTGTGTCAACAACAAGCAACGACAAAGCGCAGCGCCGAGCCGTCCAAACGCAGTCACTTCACGAGCGAGTGCATGGTGATGTCAGGGGTACTCCGCCAAAGAATAAGGCAAGTAAATATGAATACTGAACAACGTGTTCACCACCACAAATACGTCTCGCTGAATCTCGCGTTTCACAGCGCCGACGAACATTTCAGTTTTTCTGCGTGAGGGCGCCAATGTTACTGGAGTACATTGCGTTTATGAGGAAAGCTCTCTTTTTACTTCGAGTTACGTGTTTCCTCCAGTTACCCGTTCTCTCAGCTACTATGCCGTTCTAAGGATAGCTATCTTAATTAAATGATCAAAAATGTTCTCTTTGCTCCAGTTTTCTACATCCTTAGGCAAACTAGGCAACGGCATTGCGAAGGAGAAGTTTGTGCTGCCACATAGTGCATTCTCACAGCGTTATTGACACATCCTTTCTCTATATATGCGACTTTTTCTTCTCCACTACAGCAGAAGTTTATCGGTATCAGAATACGTTCCCCAACTTTTTGAAACCGACTTTCCCGCCCTCAGACAGGCAGGTGTCGCCGACTGCTTGATGAACAGTTATGTCAGTACAACGCTGTAGCCTGGACAGGCCTTGTTACCGCTGTTAATATTGCTGATTTAGCCTTGACACATTGAAGTATATTGTAATAAAAAGGCACTGTATGCTTAATAATTTCTTAACGCCAGCGTTCCCAACTGGCAGAAAAAAGGATATTTAGAGCATTCTATACATCCTTGTACACATTCATTTTGTATGATCATGAGGTCTCTTGTAGTTTATTTTCTCCCAAGAAGTTTCAGAACCTGTCATTCATGGAGTTTTATGCAGTTGGCCGCTGCGGCACGAGTGACGCTGCTTGACATCTAGAATCGTTGACTGGCTGAATTGCTGCTCACGAAAAAGATACGGAGAATTAGACAAAAAAGCAGGAAACTCAGGACTCTGCGCTCACTGATCATTCGGGAGCTATATTTGCGTTGGCCAAAATGTCCATCACGCACAGTGAAGAGAAAAAAGGTAAACGCGGCAGATAAATCCTCTCTACTACGCGACACGTCACATATATGCACTCGACGCTCAGTGGTCGATAGGAAGAACGACTTGTCTGGGGAAGAACCGTCGCTGAAATACGTTTTACGGACCCTGAGAGATTCACCGCTGACTCTCGTTATTCTGTTCCAGCACGACGTGTTCTCTTTTATTCGCGACCCAAACAACACCGGCTACGAACGGCACTTTCGGTCCGAAAGAGGGAAAAGCACTGCTCGTGCCATCATCCAGGTACACGAGCCGTCCGCCAAACAGTATTATGCGATGCACCAGTTTTGCTCTAGCTATGGTATTTTTCTTCTCGTTGCATCATGGCGTACACATTGATGCCCAGAGCATTAAGCTCATACGTTGCGCCCCGTGCTAGAGTCTCATTGGGTTTGCACTTAGGCAAGCATGTTATGAGCGGCTTCTCGCACTTCGGGACCTAGCGAGTTACCAGGCACTCTCCGGTCGCCTTAGTGTAGGTGCTCCCGCTGGTTTCTCTCGCATGTGTGTTGCGTCGTGAGAGCAGACGCATTAACGAGGGCTACAAATGTTAGCTGTGGAGTTGCTGGTCACAGACACTACACAGGCAATGAATGTTCGCAACCAAGCGCTGAGCGTTTTTTTCTTCTCGCTTACAGTATCTTGCTAGTGTGCCAGCGCTGGCGCATTTCTTCGAACTCTGATTGCTTGCCAGCTTTGAAGCTCTCATCTTCGCGGTAAATGTAGTTAGAAATTGCTTTTAGCTCGTGCCCTGTGCTAGTTACAGTCCATGGTGAATGTGGTGGTGCATCCCTGGGAATAATTATGTCCACAGGCGAAGAGTAACTCAATCCTTAGACACACGGCTGCCTATTATGCAAGGCATTGGTAAAATAAAAGTAGAAATCAAGAATTATGAAGTTTACTAAGAGTAAATTTCAGACGGAGATCGATGGTGGTCAGTTCTGCGTTAAATACAATATCTGCTGGTTACTGCAACAAACCATGTGGCAAAGTGAAGGGCGGCAAAGCGCCCACCTCCAAGCCAAAATCCAAACCACTATGGAAAATCCTGTTGTTTTTCTTTCTGTGCTTCCTGCTGTTACTGCCATTGGCTTGGACAACGAAGGTGACGAAGTATGGTACTTGTGTCTGGTGGACTAAGAGCACAAAGTGTTTCCGTGCGCTGGCCGTTCTTGAATGGTACCTTGGCTGTCTCTTGCTGTCTCTTGTCTCTCTATATACCTGCAATCCCCTTTTGGAAATATATATTTCTACCCGTTACATTATTGGTGGAGGTGCTCGGTCCGCAACAGCCAAGACGGAGCTCCGCACCGGTGAGCCCTCGCCGCTGCGCATCGCTTACCCCTGCCCCACTGCGCCAGGAGGGACTTGAGGACTTCCAATCCATGAATGTAAATTAGAGAACGACGCTCTCCGTATATGGGAATTAATTAAGCTATCGCGCCATAGCATTAAGAGCTGAAGTGTATCCTCCTGTTTTAGAATCAGAGGCTAGATTGGATATTGTAAGCAACGCAGAGCTTCTTTTACGACTGCACTAAAGTTACACACGCATTGCCTCAAGCACTCTTTTGAATGCGGAGGTAAATTGTAAGTTTCCTTACTGTTCTTTATTTCTCAGCGTCACCTTATGCTGTGGTTTTACACATAGCTCCGATGAAGAACTGACAACAGCTGCGCAGTTTGCATTACCTCTCAAGAGTGGTGTAATGGGCTGGCAGCGATGAGATAAAATTACTGCATTTACTGAAGTAAAACGGGCGGCGTGAGAGTTAGTCGAGAGTTCTGAGCTCGTTGAGGCCAATAAACACGCTAATCGAGAAGCAGTAGTTTCTTTGGGGAATTATTGCTTTTGAATGTTGTCTGAGATAAGTTAAGGTGAGAGCTAAAAGGTAATAATAATCAAATATTACCTTTAAGTTACGTAATGAAGCGTGCGTTAATGCAACTTGGCCCAAATAATGCTTAGAAGCAGTAGTAAAAGAGCCTTATATTGCGAAAAAAGGTGCGAAGGGTCAGGGGTCAAGCTTTCGCGCACATTCTACCAAATTGTCAAGAGGGATGCCGGCGCTTGCCAAACTGATTCTCTCCTGCCCTACCGAGGATAATGCGTCCTATTGATGCCACTTCGAAAACTTCATTAGAAGCTTTAGAGAAGATAACTTAATGTCAACCTGTGGTGTAGAGCGAAAACAGTGAAGGCTAGTTGCCCGAGCGAAAATGAAGTTTATTAGTCGCATAAATGAACAAGGATAAAAAGTGATATATGGATGGTGGCTCCAATGGACGTTTTTAATGCGGTCGATGACCGCGAGAGGGACATATTTTCATACTACGAATGCTTATCAGCACACGTTGGTAAGAGGCGACCGAATAGATTTTTAAGTGACTGTTATTTTTATTCCTGTTTCCAGCCGTGTTGGTGTATTTGCTCTACTCTGGGTGGCCAGATAGCGAAAACATGATTTATACAGTTTTTTGTTCTTTTATCAGCCTTCAAACAACGCATGAAAGATGAAGCTGAAGGCTAGAAAAACACGAACAGCTCTATTCGCACAGTTTACAGGAAGGATCTGTCAGCAGCGCTGCGACAGTTTCACGGAGAGAGAAAAATCATTTAACTGTCGCCATAAATAAATGCCTCTGGTGAAGCTGACGAAGCTCTGGAGACTCCAAGGACACATGTCACGGGTGCAAGTAAGCGGAGAAAAAGCCACGGGTCATGTTTCTCTGCCAGCATTCTGTTTCTAAATGCTGCGGTACGCACATAATAGGAAGAAAAAGAAGTTGGCCGGCATCAGGTTCTCCTATTAGCAGTTTATTACGTAAGAAAAGACTACCCGAGAAATCACCGTCGGCTCTGAGAAAATTGCTGAAGTATTTTACGTGCAAAGAAGGAAACTAGGTAGCAATCTCGAGCGCTAATAAATAGGTGCAGAGTAACTGAATCATGTTTCAAGCCTGCCATTTTGTCCTTGGCCTCTTTGTTAAGCAGACGTGAAAGTTATAAAAGCTCAAGGCTTCTAGGATTCCTGTATTAAGAATGTTACACAACATACTGGCGTGTTCTTTATGTTGTTCAGCGGGGGAAAAGACGATAAATAGGATTTGTATCACCTTGTCACTGAGAAAGCAGGGCTCACGGTTCCTAGGCGTTTTAAAAAAAAGCTTTATTGAAACAAAAGCATCAAAGTAATCACCAGCAGTAAATATGACTGCTTTCACAGAATCGCCACATTAGATTCCTGTTCGGCCCGTGTTTTTTTCCCTCATTTTTAGAGGCAGCTTACTGTTTCTGTGTTCTTTTCTGCTAATTCTGTGCCTTATTAAATACGCTCCTAATAATGCAGCGAATTAAATTTTGTTCCGTTCTTAGATCTCAGTACTGCTTTCTTAAACTGGAAGAATAAAGTTCAGAAGTTAAGAATAAATAGTTGCACATTCGAAAAGAAGGTACACAATACAGTTCCTATGGGCGGATTTCCGAAATGCTTTCATCCATTTTGTAACATTGCATTGTTTCTACAATAACTCGAAAACCTGAAGCCTAGCTTCGGCATCTGCTAGAGTAAGTTAACTGCAAAAAAATTGAAATGTTTTTCTTTTCTGGAGCGAAGATGCTTCCAGCAATAAGCTACCCCAAAGTGCGAATACGTCGTATACTTTTCGGGAAATCTTTGGTAACGCTGCTGACAAAAACAACCCAGGTAATCAATGATGGAAGATAAAAACCGGTCCAGGGGAAAAGACCTGAGTTAATCCAACTACGCTTACATAAGTGACCTAATATTCCACTCCAAAACAACATTCATATCAGAACAGAGTCGCTTTACATGGCTTGTTCTCTGGCTACTCTTTCTTTAGAAGGGAGTGCATGTTATGAACTGTTCTTAATCAAAACAAAGGCGCGAGTGGGGCCTCTGCAGCGCTTATCTTTCGTGTTCGCACTTTTTTGTTTTTGAACACTTCCCTCTAGACTTGCTACCGACAATGCTCTGCCACCCATGGTATTTCATGCAGAGTGCAGTGCTATACTTTGCGTTCCGAAAATCCCAGTCACACATGGCTACTTTTATCAATTACATTAAGCTGTTCCCGGTAACAACAGGAACATACACTCCTGAAAGGATTCTTGGACAAGGAACAGCGCGAGTAACTTGAGGTCGCGGTTCTGCTGTACCAGCATAGAATTTTCAGTTTCTTGCACTAATTTATATTTATGCGCAACTTATTTGTTATTCATATGAAGTCTGCGTGCATACCAACTCGAGGGCATTGTCGTAGAGAGGAGACAGATAGATGGGAATTATACCGCAAGTTCATCTCTAGATTTATTTTAGGACTGGCCAATGAGAACTTAAATCTTATGCGCCTAAGGTTTTTTAGCTACACTCGACCGTTGCGCAAAGCTCTGGCTTGGCGCTAATCGAGTGTTGCTCGCCGCAGTGAATTGCTTTCTGGTCCTTTCTTCGCAGGAACTGAAAGAAGTCATTTATTCCAGGCACGTCGCGTCTTCTAAATTCTGTTTTAAGCCTACATATTACTATCTCTATATTGTAAAATTTCACCACTCTAAAAAATACGCTGCGCCATTCTGTGGTAGAACTAATTTGCGACACGTGCCTGTGGCTTACAGTTCTGTACGCCTCTCGGAGGCCCTCGTTTGTGGATGGAGGCCTTCCTCCTTTCTTTTGCCTCCAGTCAATGTGAGTATCCTGCGCGAAGAGTTGAGCACAAAAGCTTTCGTTGCAACACCGTAAAACAAAAGCGTAGAACGGCCGAATCGCTCGTCGGCTCTCGTTAGATTGCTGAGAAACTTTCAGTGCTCGTTAACTCGACAAAGAGGTGGCAATAGTTAAGCACGCTCAGTTAAGCTCGCACAAACCCCAAGCGAGGCCTGGGGATGCGACCTGTCTGCGGGAGCAGAAATTACTTGCTTTTTAGCTCAAAAGAATGATGAGACACTCCGACTTTCAATGTGTGGCCGTCACGCGCTTGTTGCTCTTTTGTTTATTTCATGCAAACGTTACTTACAGGAGATTGTGGCCAAAACAGGGTTGCACGCGCGGGGAGCTGAAGAGGAGGTACCTAATTTAATGGCTCCCTTTGAATGCTTAGCAGATGTGAATAGGACGGGTATGGGTACGTACTTTTTTTTTCAGTGCTTTGGCAAGGCTGAAAATGAGTCACCGAATTTAGACAATTTAAAGTTTTCAAGAACCACGTGACCAGTTTGTCAAACTGAACGAAGCCAATTGTTCTTGTATTAATGTTTATTATGTACTAAGGACTGTTGTCGGCTGTGAGTTATACTCAAAGTCAGCATAGCCCTTTACTTCTATCCTCCATGGATATGTGCTCCCAGTGACCCGAAGGATAATTATTTTGGTCAGCCGGTGCTGTGCTTTTGTCATAGCGCACTAGGTGTGCTCAGAACTGTTCGCACGGATCTGTGCTTAAACCTGAGGGTGTGCAAAGTAAATTCAGTAAACGCACTGGCACACATGCAAGTACACGAATGAACCAGGTGAGCGAAATGCAAAGGGGCCAAACTCCAACTGCTTCACTTCACGACTGCTTTAGCGACATTGAGCGTTACATAATGTCTCGACATCGCTGTTGCACATGAGTCGGTGCACTGTTCTGGTGTTAAAGGGTAAGCCAATGCAGACTCACGATGTATTAACTGTTGTGACACTGCACTCAATCAGAGGTGTCCTTCGAATGTCTGCTCGACTATTTTGGGTGCCATGTGCTGATTAGCTCGGAGAGCAGTCTGGGATTCAAAATGGTTATAGGGACACTATGAACAGCTTCATGCATTGATTGTTGTCACTAAACAATGATTCGTCGCCTCCTTTTGAGTCCGTTAACGTTTTCCTAGCAGCAAATGACACCTTTATTGTCGAAAAAAAAAATGGATGCAATATTCTTCTCGACGGTTGTTTCTAGCTCGTGACGCCATTACAGAGCAACGCGTTGCCATCGTTTAGAAGTAAATGGGGCTGTAGTGCAGCCGTTCAAGACTGTTAAAAAAAATTGGCGTTGATGCACGCATTTTGTTTGCGAAATCAGCCAGTGACGGCGAACGCTGTATTTAGGACCTTTGTCTTTTCTATATTATAAAAGCTCCATTTCGTTGAGGGCGGTTCTCTTTGTTGATATAAAGCAGTACGGTATCATTACAGGCAAAATTTTATTTCCAAGAAAACTATTAGTGTCTCCAAGAAAACTATTATAAGTCGCACGGTCTCATAACGTTAAAAAAATTAAAGCAGTCAGCCAGCGGTCTTCGATTTTGAAACTCCACCTCTAGTCCTTCAGTACTGTTTGGGGGACTCCGGTACTTGTGAACAGATTTCAACGCAAAGTCCAAAGCTTTAAACAAATATCGAAGATACGCTAAAATGATTAAATATACCTAACACAAATGCACAAAAGCAGCGCAGTGCGAATGAAATCAATAAATTCAAGATATTCGTTCTTCCCAGGCCGGAAAGTCGTACAAGGGCAACCTTCTGAGTAGAAAGGAAGGGTAAGTGGTAGTTTTACCCATGCCCTTCTATGCAGCTGGTCTCGTACAGCCTGGACGTTTTCTATGAAATTACCGTCACAAAAAAGACGCTCCGCTAGGCCTATCTATATCATGTATTCCCAGTAGAGAACTCTGTCGAAACCTATAGACGCTGAAGCTGCCGAGCACCTGCACACATCGCAGACTGGAGTCGCCACTTTGCCCGATCGAAGCTGTCTCCGGGCGGAAGCTCAATATTCCAAACTAGGAATCTCTAAGTTGCGTCTAAGCATTCAATGATGCCCACAAGGCATGCTTCTCAGGTCGATATTAGTGGTTGGCTAACCAGGTTAGCTCCACAGCAGCAAGGTTTCCTTCTTACTATTTTTGTAAGAGAAACTATTCAATTATGCTCTGCCCTAAACATTAAGCGGAAATAGAGCGAATCAATAGAGTAACTAGACAAAGTTGTCATGACTTAGTCTACTAACTAATTGTGGTTTTAAGTTGCAGCTACTAGCCACCACGTTATTATGAGTGTTCAAAAAAGCTGTAGGACACTAAGCGCACGTCGTGGCTAGAAATTGCGATTAGATGTTATCGGCTCTAAGCACCCCCTTCCTCTCCCTTGAAAGGACGGTCATACTGAACGAGACTGAGTTACGTCATGAGCAGAAAGCGCTGTCGTGTACTGGAATACTGCTGCGCGCACGATCAACGACTCCTATGCACGGTGGGCGTGGAGGAAAGCGCGCCTACTCGAGTCCAGCTATTGCACATTGTGGCGAAGTCGCCGAGATCCGACAGAAGCTCGATGAAAGAAGGAAGGGAGGACAGAGGCTTTTGTTGCATTTGTCCCCCTTTTGTGATTTCTACCTTTCATCTCTCAGAACCCCCAGCCCGAAGAACGAACAATTCACTTCCTTACCGTCACTATGCGCAGTTCATACATTCAGTCGCGCGCAAGCACGTTATTGTCGGCTAATGTCGTCATCGATCGGGAGCGCGTCAGTGTTGGCTGAGTGCTACACGGCTGAGAACTTTTAAAAATTCAGTTACAAAGTACTCGCTACAACAAATGTCCTCATATTTTGCCCATTTGTTCCGAGATGCATGTCCAATAACATACAGTAATAACCTTTGTCTGAAAAGTGACGTAACGCTTGAATGACATTTACCATTTTATTTGGTCGGAAAATCTTCTATGCCTTTCACTCATGCTTCCTTCCCGAATGTGTGATTGGGCATTGTAAGGAAATAGCGATTGGCAGCGCACACCAGCAAAACATCCCTTCTAGTATACAGCTACGATATACTTTCTTGAACACACAGATACGGAGAAGAGGCAGACTTTGTGCACATATTAAAAAGTACATTTGTTCAGATTGTTAACACCAAGGCTCCGAAGAAGCAGCACTCCTTTTACAATTTGAAACGCAATGTTGCCCGTACCACTGCTTTTAGACTCGACTTTTGTGAGTAGGCAGGGTGTGTTAAACGACCACCTCAGCTGAAGAACATTTTGTAACCAACCGGAGTGGTCATTTGGAGCTTGCTGACAGAGGGGCATGCCTTCCATGCCAGCCTTTGTGCTGTGGTTACTAGAGAATGCCGCAGTCCAGAGCACATTTCGGAGACCCTTTTGTTGTTCCGTGCAACGTGTTTCAGAACATGCGAGACTTGTGGCCACAGTCGCGGTCAAGCCCACGAAGCAAGCCGCTAACCCTGTGGAGAACTTTAGAATACTTAAATGCCTCGTATTGACAATGAGTGACCTTGAGGTCAAAGTGGTTCGCTCTGCCAGATAAAGCTGATACCTTCGAAAGAAAGCGTACCGCACCGGTGGTCTTGTGATGTGAGCCTAGCCTCGCAAGCGCAGGTGCGGGGTTCGATCCCAAGTGCCGCCGGGTACCCACCGGTGATCTAATGGGTACCAGCTTTCCCCTCGCCTGGTGCTCGGCTTCTTTATGGTGAAATGCATGTAAAAAACAAACAGGTTTGTTTCGGGGCAGCTTAGCTTGCAAGGTTTGTTCAGAGAGCCCCTCATTTTGTGAACTAGGTGCATGCTTGGGCAGAGTCGTTTTGTGAAATGAATTTGTCGCTCAAGAAAAGGCTGCACGAATGTGCGCATCTGGAAAACAGTTAGTACCTCAGTTTGAGATGATTTGATTTCAGGTAAACTGCTCAAACGTCCTGTCTTTTTTTGAGTCGCTGTTCTGCATAAAGTTAAAATATAGATGAGAGTTACATTGCAGCTGAAATGTGTCAGAAATGCTCACAAGGGGGCCAGCCGTCAGTCATAACAATCGCAATTCCCACATTACAAAATTAGCTATATTAAAACTGCAGTTAGTCATCAGTAACCATGTTTCTCTGGACCTAGAAAAAAAACTACCCACGTGCACGAGTCCTACGCTCCCGATATCGACTCGGAAGTGCAAAGAGAAAGATAGTAAGGGGGTGATCACAGGTTAACTCGCGTATTGTAACCATTGGAACTGAAATGGTGAAATTAATCTGGCATGCATAATTCACGATGTTGTATAGTTGATTTTCCATCGATATACTTATTTCGCACCAATGCAAAGTGCGAAAGTTGCCGTTGTAACAAAATTATAAACTTGAGTAAACCAATTGCTCAAAGGAAAGCAGCTTCAGCTAGATGAAAAGAAGCAGGTACCTTATCAACGGTCCATCGCCACCGCCGCCACTATAGGTGCTGCGTCACCTTTTTTCACACATGGCGGTGCAAGGCTAACATGCCGAACTACTGCTCCATTTAAATTACGTGCATCATCAGCGAGGTCACCTGACAAGAGGAAATTCAGCTCCCCATGAATTTTTTTCTGATGTCAAAGCCACCACAGCTGATGATGCGACCGGGCCTATTTCTAGCAGTACAAGAGGAAATTCAGCTCCCCATGAATTTTTTTCTGATGTCAAAGCCACCACAGCTGATGATGCGACCGGGCCTATTTCTAGCAGTACAAGAGGAAATGCAATGAAGTAAAAATTCTGCTAACGAGCATCGAGTACATAATTTTTACAGTACGAAATGGCTATGAGGTATCACGAACTGCGTAATAAATGTTTGCTTAGACATTGTACTGATTTATAGTCAAAATTCTCTCGGTGAAAGAAGAAACAAATGAAAGAAGCACCGACAATGTCATCACACCACTCCTGCTTTGCCAGCCACCCGCGAAACACATGAGTTGAGCCCCAAGTTGTCATAAGCACAGATTTGTTATAGATTACCAAATAAAACTATAGACTTGCATTGGGATAAATTTTATGTCTGGATGCCTTTAGTTCATTCATGTGAAGGGGAGGACAGAGCTCGGAGAAGCGCCGAGTTTCGCCAAACTGCAGGAATCCTGCAAAGCGCCCTTGGCTAGCGAGAACAGAAAACTGGGCAAGTTGGAACGGATTCATTTTAAAGCAGCGCGAAACACAGGACGTAGTGGAAGAAACGAGAACGAGAAGAAACGAGAAGAAACGAGCGCTCGTGTCGTCTCTCGTTTCTTCCACTGCGTCCTGTGTTTCGCGCTGCTTTAAAATGAAGCCCTTGGCCACTTTAGTGTAGAATTCAAGAAACTTAAGCAGGTACATTTTTTTATGGTGTTGATTAACAAGAAATTATTGTAGTGCAACCATTTTTCTCCTTAAATATAGTGGATTAGAAAGCAGATGAAAAGAAAACCATGCGAAGCAAGAAGGGTCAAATAAAAGACCGCATGTCGCGGATGGTACTATATCAGCTGAGCGACGGCGGTGGCTTTCCGACTTTCTCCTTTATGTGTATTTTTGTCGTGTTTAGCCTTGCTATGGTAGTGTTAACTGCGCCATCCACAACTATTGCGGCAGACGTAAGACGTACTGCGATACCGCAACCGCTACATGAAACCTGAACGAATGGAGGGAGTGGCACCTGGCTGGCTGGCTGGGGACTTGCTTGAGGGGGGGAAGCTGGCTGGGGACTTGTGGCCTTTGTATGACTTAAGAATGTTTTCACCTCTTCCTCTTCTTGAATATGTAAAGGTTAAGCTTGAGGTTATTGTTTACTACTGCTTCGATTATCCTCGCAATTTTTTTGGAGGCAGGTGATCAACAGCGACACTTAATGTAAATTAAAGTGGACAATTTTCGGCACGTATCTGTGACCAGGCAGATGTACGTCAGCATGTGCACAATCTTGAAAAGCCGTTGACTGCTCCTTTCACTGTCTGGATTCCAAGGGACAGTCTCGAATGTACTTCAGATGGCCGGAAGACTCCTTTCTGTATGAGTGATGTCCGCTAAGGTAAACAAGGACCTCTAATGATCCGCATGGTGCTCCTCCCCTATAAAGGGGAGCAAGTAGGGAATGCCTATCCGCGTTTTATTCTGGGCGGTGCATGAGAAAATATTCAACATGACCAAACACACTGGATGAAGAACATAGTGAAGATGAGAGCGCATTTTGATTCTTGAGGGATTTTTCTTGATGGATTCGCTGACAGCGCTGAGTGGCCGCGGTCGTCTACCACCTCGTTTCCCAAGACTCCTACCTGCAAAGGTACCCAGTTCGAAACGTATAGATTATGTACACTCGCAGACACTGGTACTAAGTGGTTGACCGCGAAACTATTCTAAAGCGAGGAGAGAGGCTTACATATGGAAGAACAACATATAAAATGGAATGAGCTACACTGGTAATTTCCAAGCCTACCCCAAGACGCTTATGCTCTCACGCATTTTCAGGGTAATATTGATACACCCTAGTACGGACTGTGGCAGTCTCTATTTCTTTGACTCCCGCCTTGGTACGGGTAACGTCTCCACTACATCTTCTGCCGCCGTGTTAACCGTCGGAAAGCAGCATCGAAAGCTATCGAGGTTCCTTGGATTATAAACTACAGCCTTGTCTCCTAGGCACAATTCGCTGCAAGCCCTACAGCCCCTATTGAGTGGCCATGGACCATAATGGCGAATTCGGCCTAAGGAACCTGACTTAAATCCTCGTTACCCTCACCTGGCCTATAGGCGCAGAAATCTCCCATCGGGCGCCAGCTTGTATCTTCATTAGGGAAATGAGCAGCAGTTCGACGGGGTGTTCGCAAGTAGACTGCAGCATTAGATACCGTCGTCCAAATGCCTGATTAGGCGTTTGCGCGTGCGAGGCCGCATATTCCGATATGCAGCCCCAGGTGGCGTGTACGATGCGCGCATAATGAAATTCATCACGGTCCGAGTAATAGGCAGCTGAAGAAGGATTGCTTATTCCTAACTTTTTCACTTTTGTTTCTCACTGCGACACGGACCTTCCTGCTTGCCTCCTTTTCGTGGCTTACAGCGCAGAAAAACCGGGGAGTTCTAATAGTGGCTCAGGCAAGTACAACACTGTCCAGGTTAGTTGGTTCATTTTGAATATGCAAAGAAAGCGCTGAAAAGCCGACACAGGGGAAACGCAGCACGCAAGGATTGAAAAAGAGAGGGACTGACTGCTTTCTTGACGGTGCTATATATCTGGGGATCAAGGACAATATAAAGAGACATTTCTTCTCTTGCCTGCTTCTGAAACCTAATGCACGAAATGAGAACACATGAAGTCGGGGCAACATTAACCCGTGGAAGTCGTCATAAGTGAAGACAAGAGCAGTTTATCTTCGTCTAAATAATTATCCGAAAACACAGGGAAAATGCAACTAAACTGAAGGGTGCGTGCTTGGCGTTGTCCTTAAAGGCCAACTTGTGAAGCGGCAATGAAAATTTATGAATAAAGATTAAAACTAAGCTTTCATGTATGGTAGAAATTTGAGCTTGTTGTTAAATTTATTAACAGCAGGAAAAGCCGTGAAACCAACAAAGAAGACAGGAGTGATCACATGTGCTGACTATGTTGAATCAAATGAAGCAAGGGTGAAGTTTATTTTTCAATAAGCTCTTGTCGCTGCTGTCCACGTGCCTCTTTTTTTAATGCATTAGCATTAAAACCGCAAGTTCGAAATATATATGCGTGTGTGCTTAGCTCCGTATTAAAACCGGTTTTCAGGAAAAGAAATAATAAAGTTCCTCATTTCGCAGTCAACACCTCAACTGCGGCGTGAGGGAATGGGTGAGATGGGAATGAAGGAAGGTTGGCATAAAGAGATTTGAGGTTTATTCCACGTTTATTTGCAATCAGATAAACGTCGCAATGCTAATAAACATTAAAGAACCAGGTCCTGAAGTTAGAATTTCAGGGGGAACTACTAATAGAAAGTAGATAAAATTAAAATTCATGGTAGGCACCGTAGTAAGAATATAGTTAAAGCGCGAAAATAACGCAGGTTTACACACAGAGTCGAGAGTATTTATACGTATTTAAGCATATGAGCACAATGCTGCGTTCTGGTTACAAAGCAAACATCCTTATGAAGAAAATAATGAGAAAAATGTATATCGAAAATAAAAAATAAAAAAAGTACATGAGTCACAATACGTAGTAATTTTGTCGATGCAAACAGCTTAGCAAGATTAGAACAAATAAATGTCGCAAGTAAAGAAAGTAAAAAATGCTAAAGTACAGCTATCAGAAACTGTAAGAGTGTACAACAAATGTTTCATAATACGATGCTGAAAAGGCGGTTGAATGCTAGATAATTTGATGATTGTAGGCAGTTAATTTCATAAAGAAGCGGCGGAGAAACAAACTGTCTTTTGTGCTGATTTATGGTGTTGATTTTTGGCAGGTCAAAATGATTCGTTCAGAAATTCGTGTTTTTTTTTATTAGATAATTACGTGGAATCGAAACCAATCAGATTAATGCCATTGCTACGAGCGCGAAACGTAAGCGTAGTTAACTTCTTTTTGAGTACTTGAGTCAATGTAAGAATCCGAAGCTTATCATGCAAATGGTGAACGGAACCTCTAGGCTTTCTGAAGGTAATAAGGCGACCGGCTTGATTCTGAACATGATGAAAATAGTATAGATGTGTAAAGTATGGGTTACCCCAAGATGAAACAACAGAAGTATGTGAGGTGAATGTGCATAAGCGTATAGTACTGATGGCGGGAATTCCTGGCTAAATGTAATGGCCAGTTTTAATTAATTATTCGATGCCAAAAGATATTCCAGTGTTAAGATAATTTATATCTTTATACTAAAAACGTTGCAGAGGAAAACACCAAGAAAGGTAACCCAATTAGACGAGTAAATGATATTGAGTTCCGAAGCAAAGATGAGGCATTGGCGCAAGTTCTCTATTCAGGGAGTGAAATGTGACGAAATTTGTTTTTCTAGGATTGAATTCTAACAAGTTAACACTGCATCAGGGGACAATGTTCTGACATCCTTATTTAATTGATTCGTTAGATTAGAAATGTTATTAGGAGGTGCCAAAGTGGAGGGCTCCGAAATAAGTTCTAGGACCTGGGACTCCGCAACATGCACTGATATCACTTAGCATACGGGCTCCTTTTGCGTTTCGCCGCCATCGAAACGTGACCGCAGTGGCAGGATTGGAACTCAGGTACTTGTTCTTCAGGAGCTTCCGTTGGGCTATAGCAAAGCAGGGAGCAGGAAATCGTCTTCGCTATTTTCAGAGAAAAGAAGGATGAGGCAAAGTGAGAGGCATCATGACTGGCGGCTGGGGGAGAGGGGTTACATTTCGTCCCAATGTGTTTTCTAGATTGGACTGGGAGAGTGGAGAGGGTGTACGGCGTTTCACACGATGATTGAGAGAATGGATCACGCAACCGGCTCGCAAGATGGGAATCCGTCAGCGGCAGCGGCTGCTCAGTCTGGAACGAATACTGCGGCTAACACGTACGAGTACTCTGTATAATAAATCGCGCTGATCGTCAATTGTTAGCATTGTTGATTGCCTTAGGAAAGAAACACTTGGATAGCTACCCAAACGAAAGATATCTGACAACCCGAGATTCTGCTTGCAGATGGGCTCCATCCAGTACGTGGACAGTAATTATCGCAATCCAAATTGAGGGCCAAAGGCTCAACCCATATTCGTAGTGCGCAGTGGAATGCATTTTTTGTATTATCCATTTATTAAGATGTTCCTGTAGTAAGTACCCCCCTCGAAGTTACTGCTATCGCCGTTCATACGCTGTTATGCACGTTTCCGATCATGGTTGGCGAGGGGACCGCGAACGTCAAAGCGAGGACTAGTTAAGGCGAATGCCGAGTAAGGGCGCGTCTGAGAATGCACGCCTTCGAGTTTTCGCCTCAAGGCACTCAAGTGATGGCTTGGTGCAGACGTCTAATTAAATCCAGCACTCTCTTCTCTCGCAGAGCCGCATAGCGACGAGGGGACGAGGCACCATTGCACACTGCGGCTAGAGTGACAGTAATTGGTTTCGTTATAAAGCGCCAGCCATGGGCACATCTGTTATGCGTGATAGCCGACGGTTTCGGCCACCGAAGTACACGTGTGATCAGTCTACTTGAGCCGGAGGCTCTTATATTGATTTCAGCTTTTTGCGCAAGAAGCAGATCCGCGCTTACCGCACTCGACCAATACATGGCGAGTGGTGCCACACAGCATACGCCATGTCGCTACGCGCTAACCTTATTCGATGTGATTTAACCAGTCAAACCTCGCTATCACGAGATAATGAAAGAAATGCCTGCTATCCTTAGGAAGTCCACTAGAAGAGCATGAATTTTATATTACGTTTTACAATGTAAGATTTACCTGCGGCTGAATATAATGAACCCCTAGCGAAACCAATTGGGCATTTCCCGAATTGTGACGGTGCGCAGCATTTACTAACCAGTCGACGTGGCAGACTGAAACTATCACGCATCAGTCACTTTGGAGACCCTCGCTTATGCTGTGCCGAAATCTATCTCCGCCTCCAGCGAGTTCCGTATGGAGCACTGCTGCAGACGATTCGTTGGCGTCGGTTTTGGCGTCGCTTCCCTCCTGTCTGCATTCTGCACGGTCCGAGCTCGCGCTGCTTCCGAGGCGCTGTGTGCTGTACAGTTTTCACTTTCACAGCCTTGACAGATTGTTTGACTGTTTGGCAGTGCATTTTTAGTGTCCGACGGTGCCGACATTCCACCGGTTTCGAAAGGTCACTAATAATGAGAAAGGTTGAAAACCAAGGCGCTAGAGAATTTCTGTTTAACAGAAAGCGGCCGTAATGAAAACAGTTGCGTAGAGTGCTAAAGAATTTCATTTAGCGACAAACTTGGGCGTAGATCTCAGCACGTTGTCGGCAATCCTTGGCAGGAGAGATGCTATCACTTTTGCAATTGCCGGTGGTGAAAAAGGAAATAGAAAGAAGCAGAAATTGCCTGCCATCGGAGAATTTGAGAGACCATTTCAAATGCTCTTCTAAAGCCTTCGGGGTGGCGTGTCCGGTATTCACGAGACAACCCCAACATGCCGAGAAGAATAGTGGCTAGCGTATTTGGACATTCTACAGGGAAGACAAAGAAAAAGGGCACTTGCGTCAAAATCACCGCAACGGAATTTTTTTTTTTGAAAGACCTTCTGTGGTTCAGCGCGTAGAAAACGAAGCTAATTTTTGTAATGAGGGTCCTCCGTGTACCCGCCGCGATGGCTCAGTGGTTAAGGCGCTCGTCTACCGACCGAGACGGAGTACCTGGGTTCGAACCCGGCCGCGGCGGCCACGTTTCGATGAAGGAGGAACGCAAAAGGCGGCCGTGTGCTGTGCGCGATGTCAGTGATCGTTAAAGTTCCCGAAGTGGTCGAAATTATTCTGGAGACCTCAAGTACAGCACCACTTTCTCTCTTTCTTCGTTCCCTTCCACCTTCCTTCCTTCCCTTACGGCGCGGTTCAGGTGTCCACCGTGATATTGGAGACAGATACTGCTCCATTTTCTTTGTCAACAACCAATTTAACAAATTTTTCTTCTGTTTTTGTGCCCTCCATTGTTCAAAACCAGCTTTCTATGCGCTGAAGCCAATGCGACTAGCAGAAAAAGGCAGGCTGCAAGGGCGAGGATTAGAGGCAGTTAGAGGGGTGCAAGTGCTGAGCTGTCTCTATATGGCCAGTTTTTTCCATATCTTTCCTGTCCGTTTCCGTCTTCTTTTTCGAGTATAAAGCAAGCTTTGTGGTTTTCGAAAGGGACGTTACTGAACGATCTCTCTCCATATATATTGTCTATACATAATTTTAAATACAAATAACGCTAGTAGCCAATAGTAATCTCTTCCACTTACTGCTGGTACAAGGAACATGCACTGCACAACGTGAATTCTCAGCCGCGGTTGTGTAGTGACGCTACTGTCTGTTTAGAAATTCGCGAGCTTAAAACGAGTGTCTACACCAGGCCTACAGACAGAAAGGAATACTTAGATTTTAATAGTCATCATCCAAGACATGTAAGCAGGTCATATTAGTCGCACAGGCAACGCGCCTAAGAAGAATATGTGCCGACGATGAAGACAACTGGGAATACCTCCACTCACGAAAAAGTGTCCTAATTGGTGGGAACTGTCTCTAGAACTCCCTTAATAATGTTTTCCATGAAACAACCCGTTTAAATCGAGGCGACGCACTTAAAACAGCCCTCTGCACTTATAGCGAAATAATTGAGCTCAATACCTAACAAAAACGTTATTCTGCGGAAATACCACCCTTTTTTTAACCAGCAACGACCGTAATACTATGCCACCTGTCACAGCTTGCCATGTGTGGACACACAGCACTGAAAGGTCATGCTCGCTATCTCTCCACCCTTCTTACCTCCCGGATTCCTTTGTGCTGAGCTATTGTATTCATTTTCAAACTTTGCAGGTCAACCGGCTAATTCTGTTTAGCTGCCATCAAATATTCACACTCCCCACCCACACAGATTTCCCATTTCTCGTCCTCTTCCCCACCACCAGACGTTTCTGGTTCCCCCCCTCCCCCCCCCCCCCCATCTTCTCACAGTGATGAACGCTTTGCCGGGGCATTTCTGCTCAGAGTGAAGACATCAGTCGAAGGCAGGTCTTCTTGCCGAAACTTAGGCAAGCAACCTGAGGTTTTTCCCTTCATTCATCCCTCTGTGTGTCAAGACACCATTCCTCAGCCCTTCGTCTATTAAAACGTCTGAGGAAGTTCTTTTATGTCGAATACTTTGAGTGAATGTGGGTAGATACACAATATTAAACTATAGTTTCGACCTGGAGAAGGGAAGCAGACCAACTTCTGGGAAACAACACGCCAGAAAAACCGTCTTTTCATTTAGAATCCTCTCTTCAAGAAGCACATTGGCAGCAAATTCAGTTTCTCCCGCTCCAGAAAATGCCAGGAACGCCGTGTGATCAGGCCCGGAAGGGTAAATAATCATTCTCCTCATGCTTTTTCTACCTCATTCTATTTTTTTCTGCGTATCACACTTTTTCCTGGTTGGAGGCCGCGCTTGAATATTTCATGCGGAGAAGCGAGCAGCAGGGAACTTCTTTCTCTGCATCGCGGATCGCCTCCTTAGGGTTCTTTTCTATTCACCGTTGATAACACTGCGAACTGCCTTTGCTGAATAAGTGAGACGAGTTCAGGCGAAGAACGTTTTTTCCTTTTTCCGTTGGGCTCTGGGCAGATGGATTCAATTTAGCGGAAGAATGATTCGCCTGAACATCCTATGTTCTTGGAAGCATTTTTGGGAACTGGCTGATGTAGCCTTTGTTGCGCACAGGTATGAAAAGTTGACTGAACTTTGCACGTACTGTTGGGTTATTTGGTTTCAGTTTTTTTTTACCCAGAGGCGCCAAAAGTAAATGCCAGACAGACAAGGACACACGAGACGCACACGCAGGCGCGTTCAAATGTGTCTCGTGAATTCTTCTCTGTCTGGATCTTAATGCAGGAGCCTTTTACAAAAAATCTGACTGATTCACAAGAACCGTCGAAAGGAAGCATGCCATTTACGTCGGCCAAGGATCGCAATGTGCGGTGAAGCTCTAATGCCGTTTCACAGGCGTTCAATATGTCAAGGAATGGCGACCACTTTGTGGAGAATTCGCTGGGTAGTGTGTATTCTGGCGATGCAACCTTACACTTAAAGTCGCGCGAATTGTAGTAAATAAAGACACGTCCTCTCACTAGGACGTCATGTGCTCTAATTCGGATCTCGCGGTGCAATCTGTGATGTTTAAATGCACGTAATTGTGAAGATGCTATACCAAATTGCAGTTTGATGTGCATGTGTGCTGGCATCTTTCAGTCATAATGTAAAAGTCAGTGCTCTAAAATCCACAAAACGGGAAGCACATTACAAGTTGTGCAAGCCTCCCACTTGCAAGGTACACCGGAGACAGCAGCAGTGTAACGATGAACACTGTGCACATTGAATCGAGCGATTGTGTCTTTAATATCCTTTATTCACGTGATGGTCTTTCTTCCATTTGTATGCTCATTACGGTGACTTTTTCTTAGTTTTTGTCTTGGAACACAGAGCAAGCACAGCGTCCCCAAGGGCGGGCAGGGGGACTTATGCGAGATATTTTCTTCGTCACCTTTATACTGATTTTGCTTAAGCACAAAGGTATTGTCTGCTTGAGGTACTAGGGCCATCTCGCAAGCTGAGATTCGGAAAAGAGCCTAACTGCAACACGGGGTTAGTGGACTTGTGCCATGAAATGTCCGGAAAAGTTCCACCAGAAACGATACCTCAATAACCTAAAAACATGACGTGAAGTATTTGGGCTCTGCACAAACTAGTAATGTGCACAGTTCTGGCAGTTTAAAATCAAACTATGCAAACACAAACAGGACCCGGACGAAGCAGATCTATCCAAACTATTTTGGACGATGAAGGGATTATTTCCTTGCTCTCCTTCGGTTTCTTGGCTATAAACATTGCGTTTATATTGTGCATCTTATGCATACTAGATTCAAATGACGAAAATACGACAAGCGTATTTTGTGTCTCCAGTTTGAACGCTGTCGTTTCCAGCGTTATCCACCCATTGCTGGAAACACCGAAACAAAACCTGGCTGCTTTCTTCATACAAAATATCTGCGCTCCCTCACGGGCGGCAAACACCGAAAAATCTTATCTTTAAACTTCAATTCACATGGATTGTTTTTCTCTCAGCACAGATTTAGATTTTCCATACCTTGTTCAATACAGCCGATCGAAGATATCACGATTGTCTTTGTATCTACTTCCGGTGTACACCGACATTTACCTTTTGGCCATTACGGTTATCACGAGCAGAAAATCACACGGGATGTCGTTTTTTTGCGGTACGTCAAAAGCAACGGCTCATGCACCCAGCATGGGAGTGGAAAAAGATTTTAGCATGCGGCTCGCAAAAGCCTAGCCATTGCAGAGAGGAGAATGGCTCTCTAGCCTCTGTTCCACAGTGCGGAATCGTAACGAAAAAACGCACGCGGATGCTTTTAAGCAAAGAATATAAGCTGCAAAGCTAGGAGCATGAGCGCGCCACCGGTATGTGTGACTAAGATGTGTTCCTTGTCTTCCTTTCGGCCTTAAATCTTTAGAACTCTCTCTGGGCGTTTACATTGCTTTCATGCTATCAGAAGGGGCTAGTAACAATAGGGCACCTCCAGCAGTGCTCCAACTGAAATTTTTGCCTTTTTGTAATGTCCTATGCAGACACAAATTCTATTCCCGCCATGCAAAAAACCTTACTAATACAGACTGCCTTCTCAAACCACACACTGCTTAAATCTAATCTTTATAATGCACGGCTGTAATCCTGTGAACAAACCTTAAGCCTTAATTGGCGCGAGATTCCATCTGGGGAACAATAAAAACATGTGACTAAATTTACGTCTCGGGTCGGTGGGGTCGGTAGGCCCGGTCGGTGACGGCGTCGCTTCCAGCTCGTCGTGTCGTATGGTCAGGCTGGGGGACGGGGCGGGGTAGCAACGGTGAGGTCGGTTCAGGTCAGAGAGGCTGGGGCAAGCCTGGCGACGCAGGCCAAGGACTCACGGTCTGACGACCACGGCTGACACAGGACACCGAAGATCCAGGACCAGGATGCCGATGATTACCCCGCACTTAAACCAAAGTTACGGGGCGGCCAGCCGGAGAATCAGGCGCGATGAGCGATGAACAAGAGTTGATGTAATGGCCGCTGACCTAGCGCAAGCGCTGTTGTTGTTGTTGTTGTTGTTGTAGCCTACGACAGAATGGCACATACCCACTCTAGGGGATCGGCCAAGAATCGGGTGGTAAAGGTTGGTATTCACCTGTACGTAGTAAAGGAAAAGGAATGCACACGGGAGAGGAACACCGGGCGAGTCTACCACAAGAAGGGCACGGAGAGAATGAAAAAAAAAGAAACAAAACTAACCCACGCGACTGCCAGTTTTGTCTTCTTCGTCTCAGTATTTCCATACATTTGTTTGAGAGTGCGTTGAACATGCACTATCAAGTTTCCGAGCTCAAGGATTTAAACGAAGAATAGAGAAAACCAGCCGACGATACGCAGATGGAAATCCACGGCTGCTAGAGAACGGTAATAAGGGTCCGTAGCACCTCTACATCCTCCTTCTAAGAATTTCAGTTTTCGCTAAGGCGACCTGCATTTGAACTCCATTTTCCAAAAGTAGTCTCCACCCACAAACAGACACAGTCAAGCTCAGAGAGCGGTCAGGTTCTGAACGCATGTCCGAGCGTAATCTATTCGTCTTATTAGAAGAACACACCTGCTGAGCTAAGAAAAGAGAGCAAAAAAGGCATTTCTCGTACTATTGGATCAATTTAGCATTTTTTTTTCTTCTTCGGTACCAAAAGAACGTACAGGAAAAACAAATTACTGCTGCTTGGGCGTACTTGTACTCAAAGCTCCCTGCCCCAATTCTCATGCGAATATTGAGGCAAGGGAGGCATAAATAACCTCCATCTCTTTGATGTTCGGAACATGGCTCTATCAGAAAAAATGAAGAAAAGGCCCTTCATTAGGGCGCCCTAATATTTTTTCCAACTGCAAATTCGATATCATAAGGACAACGGAGGCTCTTGTTTCGCAGATAAGAAGGCAAAACAAAAATTGTAAAATGATGAAGGAATAGAATGCACGCGAAGAGAAGGAACTAAAAGCTTTGAGCGCGAGGTAATATAATCGACATAGAAAATATGACGCAATTGTTGAACTGTGCACCTTTCTTTTGAAACAGAGTTACCTGCATGAAGTAATGAGCTAGCCTTCAAACAATTTGTGCCTCTTCCAAGTATTGAATTAGGGGGGCAGAAAAATTTGTTTTTGTATTGCTAAGGAAAGGTTCGCGTTCATCTGGAGCTTTTTGAGTCGAAAAACAACTTCAAAGTAAAATAGAAAATAAAATAAAGCAAGAGAAACACGAACCAGCACAGGATTCAGTATTTCACTGCTGGCTCTGCAGCACGAAGGAGGTAGCAGAATCTTGTCTCCTCTATGCTCGACCTTAGACTATTCGCTGCAAATTAATTACGGGAGCATAAGTTCTGGCATCATTTCTTATCCGCTGAAATGAGGCCTATCGCATAAGACGCTCGCGATTGTTCGAACAGCGCATTGCAAAACTAGGTATCATGTTACGAAATACTGCCTTTAAACAAGCCGTGTGTTCTTATTCTCTTCCTCACAGCAAGTGTGCTTCGAATGACGAGGTAGCCAGTACGCAGATTTCTCCACCTTGCAAGGTCCCGGCACTGAAGCCTAAAAGAGGCAGGGCTAAAGGAAAAATAACATGCCCAGATATTCGCCGCTGTGTTGCGTGAAAAAGTTAGATTGACACGGGACCTGCGCCCGTCTATAACAGTGCCCATTTTTAAGCACAGCTAGATCACACGACCACTGGTGGCTCAATATCAGTAGCGCTCACTCCCCGACCCGCCTGCACACTTATGAACCTGGTCATTATAGATAACTTATCTCGTGGCCCGAAGGTTAATGTGGTGTTCTTGAGTGCCAAAGACTGCGAAGTAGACACCATTGTCGCCCCGGTATCTTTCGAGGATTGCAAATTTACACAACGACCCCTGCAGAGCTCCAGTTGTTCCCTATCTCCAGCAGAAAGCAAGGTAATTTCAAAACATGTGCGAGCCGTGTTCCAGCTGCATTCGGCAATGTCATCGCTGATGTGGAACAATTTTGCTGGATGCTGTCTTGAATTTTCTTCCACTGCATTGTTTTTGCCGACGTATTTATTGCCTCTGTAGTTAAAACGCTAATTTCATTTTCTCGAGCCCAGTTTACTGCGTTATTGCCGTCTTTAGGAAGCAGCTTGGAAGCGCTGACATTTATTCCGCGTTTGAAAAGACGTCACCCCGGAGAGCATGCAACTTTGCCATACTGGCGACATCAGTGTGCACCAGAAATGGGCCACCTATAAGAAGCACAGTTGTACGAAAGAGTACAACGCTGTGGCTGAGTGGCTTTGACGTTCGACAACTGGTCTCAAGACCCCGAATTGAAATCCAGGGAGCAGCCACTTTCTGATGTTGGCGAAATGCAACAGAGCCTATGCAGAGAGGGGTACTGGTGCTATGTAAAGAACTGGAAGGGGTCAAAATTACACCGCACTACTTGAATACCTCGTCTATGATAATCCGCGTGGAACTTCGCCATGCTAAAATACAGTTATCATATACATAAAAAAAAGGAACTGAACACGCCAGGACGACGCAAAAATGCCTGATAATCTATCTGAATGGATGTTATATATGTCACTTACGGCACTAGCTCAGTGCCGTTGCTGGTATTTTGTCTCTATATTCAAAATTACGTGATGATGAGACGTGTGATGCGGCAGTTCAGCGAATGCATTTGGATTTAACCTCGGTTATTAGTTGGACGTCCTCACTGTGATTAATGTTCTCGTTATAAGCTTATGCTTCACATAAACGACAGAATTTATCTGGATGGTAGGCGTAGATCGCCAGTAGCTTAAGTTCAGTGGTACTTTTGGAGAGCAGCTTGCCTTCTGATTGCGTCTTTTAGTTCTATTTGGCGAACACTTTCATTTTGCAACTGTGTGGTGTTCCTGCGGGTACAGGTTCTGCCTAAAGTAGAGTCAGGGAGCTGGTGGTGTGCGACGCTTCTGGGAGGCAGAGTTGGTTGGATGGATGATGATTGCGCTTTTGGAGAGTTAGTTGGGGGGGGGGGGATTGCAAGGGGGAGGGGATTGATGTATTCACGGTAGCGGTGGGTGGGCGCACGCCACCAGCTGTGGCGCCTTGTAGGAAGGTGGCTGGTGGGTGCTGTTTTTAGTGTGTAAACGTGAATGGTGTGGGCTCCTCCCTCTAACAAAGGTAGCATTTCCAGGCAGTGAATCTAGGGCTCTTCTAGGGTAAAAAGACGATTTGAAATAGCGGCTTCATTACGTGTCTGATGCAATAAGAATGATCGGAATGTTGAGAGTAGGTAATGGTAAGGGAATACGTCTTCTTAGATCAGGTGGTAACGGCTGCTCCGGATCACGAGAGGGAAATAACTAGAAAAATAAGAACGGGGTAGAGGGCATGGCTCTCAAATCATGAATGGCAGTTTACCAATATCCCTCACGAGAAAAATATACAACAGCTGTGTCTTACCGGTACTCACCTATGAGGCAGAAACGTGGAGGCACGCGAAGAAAGTTACCCGGCGAGTTATGGAACGAAAAATGGTAGGTGTCACGTTAAGAGACCGGAAGCGGGCAGAGTGGGCGAGGGAAGAAATGAAGGTTAATGATATTCTAGCTGAAATCCAGAGGAAGAAATGGGCTTGGGCAGGGCATGCAAGGCGAAGGTAAGATAACCGGTTGTCCTTAAGGGTAACGGAGTAGATTCGAAGAGAAGGCAAACGTACCAGTAGGCGGCAGAATGATAGGTGGGCGGATAAGATTGTGAAGTTCGCGGAGATATAGTTGCCGCAGCTGGCAAAGAACTGGGTTAATTGAAGAGACATGGGAAATGCATTTGACTGCAGTGTGCGCAGTGAGGCTTGTGATGATGATGATGAATTTTACAATAATATGTAAGACATGTGGGACATATCAGAGGATTTAGTGCGCGTTTAGCCACTACAGTTGTAGCGTACAGCTTCACTCCACGCTTTCAGAAAAGTGCATGTCCGCCGCTAAGCCCGTTTCTCTGATCGTATTTTAACATCAGTTGAGTGTCGCTCTACTAGTTCGAGTGGAAAGTACAGAGGAGATCCTCTTATAATGAGAAAAAAATTTAGCGCAGCGCTGTTATACCTGTGAGTTTAATGAATGCGTGTAAAAAGTTACAGATGTTTCTTTAATCATGAAGAAAGTTCATATGTGATGTTACCGAAGAAGCGGATACGCCAAGTCATTTCGCAACCGAGAGAAACCCATCAACACAACTGATTTGTTTTGATGTTTTGAAGTTTGAAGTTTGTTTTATTTATATCATAGATGTGGGCAGGTCCGGGTAAAAAGTGATCGCAGATCACTTGAGGGACCCCTGGACCCCCTTTACATGGCATACAGCAACAAACATCGGAAGATCGGTCAAACGCTAGAGACAAAACTTTTTACACAGACACAGTTATACATACAAAATATTTCGTACATCATAAAAAAAAGAATATACTTAACAACGCTTTGTTGCTTATTTAAAGGCAGCTTTAATTTCGGAAGTGGACACAATTTCTTGCAGGAAGTTTTTGAAAAAAAATAGATAACCTGGTGTCCAGCCATCTACCGCCGTGCTGATTCCGGCGGACATTTGCGCCATCTGCAGGTTTCCTAAGTTAGTAAAATCGGAACGCGTCAATATTGAGCTGTCATGTGTACTTTTGTGCCTTGCTTGCCTCGCTGGAAGTCGGAAAACAAAATGTTTTACTCCGTCACCACCTCTCTTGAGGCGACAACTCCAGCCCAAGCTGTCTCTTCTTCCGGCGACTTTTCACGCCACTATAGATTCGTGCTTCGAGACCTTGCTTGCGTAAACAAAAGAGCTAGACTACAAGCGCTTCCATTCCGATTTGTTTGGTTGAATGTCCCCGAAGGTAACGGCAGAAGAAAATACATAACAAGAGAAATGTCTAGTGAGCACCACAGCGCAAAACAAGAGAACGGGAAGGTGCACTCTGTGCTGGGCTTTTTGCGCATGCTTTCTGAGCTTTTTCTTTGTTCTGTAGATTGTAATTTTTTTTAACACTTGCGCAAATAGGGGTTGAGTTGTGGGGCCCAATTGTAGATTGATGTTAATAACCGCAGCCTTTCTTCCGACATGGTCCGTGCTGTACAATATGAACGCATGCTTAAAGCAGACAGCGCCTGTCCACACATCACATACGTTCATGGTGTCTTGAAAATGAAAGACAAATAATAACACCCTGCTCACACAGCGTTTTGACACAACGGTCGCAAACAATCGCAGACATAAAGATAGAAACAAGTGCCACATACCAAAAAACATTCCTACGCGCCCGGCAACGTATAATAATCCGCAATAAAAGCTTGCAGCTTAGGTTCGAGGAGGAGGACGGGAAGACATATGCCACACAAGGAACAGAAGTGAACAGATGCAGCAATAAAGAAAGAGTGGTGCGATTGATTACCATTCCAAAATGTTTCAAGAAACATGCACAAAACTACTTTTATGTTTCCACCTAAAACGTGAACTTGCATGCACGGCTGAAACGACCACTTATGAACTCAGCGGCGTGAGCTCAGGTTCTGCGTTGCGTGAGCCGAGAAAGGAATCTACTGCTGTGGCTTCTTGCTTATGATCCACTCTGCATTTATTCCTCTCGTTTGCTTATATATATATCTCCCTTTGTGCGCATGGAACGTGCGGCAAGTCAGCAGCGCCCAGATCGCCTCGGCGAGAAACCCATTTCGCTGTTTTCCCGCGGCTCGGGAAACACAGACAGCTGCCCTTCAGCAGTATCACAACTGGCTAACTTGTTCAGATTGCGGAAGGCGTGAGAGGAAACAAAATGCTATGACAGAGGAGAAAACCAAGGTGCCCCGTTCACGATCATCTGTTTGCAAACATGTTTTACATCTTTAGTTCTTCCTCTAAAATCTCTTTATTGGCAAGCAGACAGTAAGATACAAGCGCCCTTGCACCCTTTATATCAGATCCTTAATGATATATGTGTTATGTTTCATCCTGTTCCTCCGCGCTTATAATGTAAGTAATGTAAGTGCGGCACTACCGCATTGGAGAAGCTGCCCATCTGCATAATGATGACCCATCATGCACAGAAGCCGCGGCGAAGTTTCCACTCTCATCTACGAGGTGAAGGGGAAGAAGATTCATGTCTGCTGCTCGCCCCTTCTCTCAGTTACCGGTGCTGGTGCTCTCCAGGCCGGTGCGATGGGTGCTTGGCTGCTACGGCCACTAGCCGATCCTTGGACGCTGTAAGCTTCTAGTTTGCGGTTAGGGTCGAGCCATAGTAATTGGGTGAAACAGGAATCTCAATTTTTATGTGACCAGAGCGAAGCAGTACAAGACAGGCCGTGAGCTTCCAGACGAGCACTGCTGTCAATGCTGTCAAATAGGCCCTCAGCACTGTTTTCAACTGCTGTTGTTGTTGTCTATTGAGTCTTCAAAAATACAATGTTTAGAAGTCTCAATACAAAACTTGCGCTTGTATCAAACTTCGCTAATAATAAGCCTGAATTTGAGCTGAAGCTTTTAACGGTTATTGTTCTCTTTACGCTGCTATCGTCTACTGACTGTTCTAACTATTTGTTCAGTACATAAAATAACTGGAATTGTAGCCATTTCATTGCCCTTAAAGTAAAGAGAAAACTTGAAGGCGCGATCTGTCCCTGAAATATATGCACTACAGAATTTTGCTTTTCTTTCAGCCAGTTTATATGCCCCTCAGCCAGTTCAGCCCTTGATATTGCCACCTAGCATTGCCAGGTGGCGCATACGAAGTAGGGCGACGACGACGAAGTAGGGCTCGCGCCGTGTGGAGTCTGTCGCTGTTGTTGCCCCAGCTTGCCTGGCCTTCCCTTTCGTGCCTGCTAATAAAGCCCCCCTTCGTCAGCAAGTACGTTACAGTCTGGTGGAGGTGCGGGGTAAGATCCCTGTATATAGTGCCATCAATTGTCACACGCAAATCGGATGCAGCGTATCTGATACTGTCGCTGCCTATCTCTGTCCGGGTATCGTCGGCTCGAGGGTTCCGCGATGGAGGATCTTGACACGTCCCGACGTCAGCGGCCTTGCCTCCAGAGGTCGCTGGTGTTAGTTTTCCCGACGCGGACTCGGCGAGCGACGGCCAGCAGAGCTACTCTGGCGGCCAGGGCTGGAAGAGCGATAACGGAGAGGTGAAGGGGAACGGGACTCGCGCCTTCCAGAGTAGGCAGGGTTCTGGCGTGCCCAGAGATGCTGCGCAATCTCATGCGGTCGTTCGCCGTTCTGAGGGCAGGGTGCGTCGGGATGGAAACCGCGAAGGCCCACTTGGCGGTACGGACAGGCGCGGTAGAGGTGACCAGGCTCCCCACAGTGGTAGCAGAGAGGCCTGCGGTCCGGTGTACGCCACAAATCCGACTTGCGAGGGCGTGGCCCAGCTGTAGCAGATGCGGTTGCAGAATACGTGGCGATGTTACTCACGGAGGTCGACGGGGTCACACCGTAGCCAGGCACGCTTGCATGACATGTGCCGATGTTGCTCACGCCAGGCGTTGGGGTAATGGGACCGTAGCCTGTCGTGCGACGTACAACAGATGCGTACGTGGGTCGGTCATCGAACCGGGATGGCGCTTCGGGGACAGGAGGTGCCTGCGCAGCCTGTCGCACCTCGTCCCTGACAACTTCGGACAGCGCTTCCAGCGGCGCAGGTGCAACCTGAGGCAGATGGATCCGTTGCAGTTCCTCCCGGACAACGGAGCGAATTAGTTCACGCAAGGTGTCTGCACTGCCGCCGAGACACGACGAAAAGCCTTCGGGCACCATGCAGTTGATGTCCCGGTTGTACTGGCGGGCCCGTTGTTGCAGCGTCGTCTCCATCTTGGTCGCCTCGGTTAGAAATTCCGCCACCGTGCGGGGTGGGCTGCGCACGAGGTCCGCGAACAGCTCCTGCTTAACCCCACGCATGAGATGGCGCAGCTTCTTCTCCTCTGTCATGTTGGGGTCGGCGCGCTTGAAAAGACGGGTCATGTCTTCGGTGTACATGCGCACGCTTTCGTTCGTGCGCTGATTTCGGGAGTGCAGCGCAGCTTCGGCCTTCTCTCGGCGGTCAGCGTTGGGGAACGTAGCCAGGAGACTCCGGCAAAACGTCTCCCAGGTGGGAAGTGTAGCCTCGTGGTTTTCAAATCACGTCCGAGCAGACTCTTCCAGGGCAAAGTAGACGTTATTCAGCTTGCGCTCGTCGCACCAGCCGTTGTAGCGTGCGACCCGCTCGAACGTCTCCAGCCAGTCCTCAGCGTCTTCGAACACGTCACCGTGAAAAGATGGCGGTGTTCGCGGTGGGTGGCAAAGGATCGGCGCCAGGGGCCTGGTGTCAGCGGCCATGGCAGTTGGACTCGACGGTAGAGGCTGGATCGGCGGCTGGGTCCTGGTGTCAGTGGCCATGTCAGTTGGACTCGGCGGTCGAGGCTGCGTCGTCCTTGTTGGCGGGGGAAGGGGCCCAAATTCAGGCGACTCTCCGCGGAGACGGCGGCTGGGTCGCTGGTGAACCGGTGTGAGGTCCGTAGTGACGCTGTACGGAGTTTGCAGGTCGGGAAGCGTACCCAGCCGCCGTCTCCGCGGAGAGTATCAGATACGCTGCATCCGATTTGCGTGTGACAATTGATGGCACTGACATTACCGCGCTGCTCTATACCGGTGCTGATTACTCTGTTATGAGCCGTGCCTTCGCTGGAGAACTTAAGAAGGTTCTGACACCGTGGACGGGGACCCCCATTCGAACCGCTGGTGGCCACCTAATTTCCCCTGTGGGCAAGTGCACGGCTAGAGTTGGGATTAGTGGTTTTACGTACGTTGGTGAATTTGTCGTACTCCCCGAGTGTTCCAGAGACTTGATTCTGGGGATCGACTTCCTGCAGTCGAACGGCGCTGTGATTGACTTTCAGGAGGCACGTGTCACGTTCTCGACCAAACAGGCCGTGGCGCGCTTTGACTCCCGCGATCCCTGCAGCAACGCTCTGCGCATTGTCGAGAACGACGTTACGGTGCCGCCGCGGTGCAGTGTTCTGGTGCTCGTGCGGAACGACCTCTTTCATGACTACGAGGGCCTAGCGGACAGCCATAGTCCACTGCTGCTTAAGCGGGGACTTGCCGTTGCAAGAGGTCTCGTCCAACTACGTGACGGCCGCACCCACGTCCTCCTGACTAACTTTGCCAACGAATATCAGCACCTGGCCAAAGGCATGGCTATTGCCTTCCTCCACGACGTTGCTGAGGTTCCAGGTTTGTGCACCGTGGGAGGACCCTCTCCGGAGTATGCTGGCCCACATCACGTTCTTCAGTCAGTCAGAATAAATCCTGCCTTGCCGTCGGTTCAGAGGGATCTTCTGTCGGCCCTCTTGGCAGAATTTGCGGACTGTTTCGCTACGTGCTCGAAGGTCGGCCGAACTCCACTCGCCAAGCATCGTATCATCACTGACGAGACTACGCGACCCGTCTGCCAGCGCCCATATCGTGTTTCCCCGGTGGAGAGAGAAGCCATTCAGAATCAGGTTGCCGAGATGCTTGCAGACGATGTCATTCAGCCGTCCACCAGTCCGTGGGCATCGCCTGTGGTTCTTGTCAAAAAGAAGGACAATACTCTGCGTTTCTGCGTGGACTACAGGAAACTTAACAGCGTGACCAAAAAGGACGTTTACCCGCTGCCCAGGATAGATGACGCGCTCGACCGATTGCGGAACGCCAGATACTTCTCGTCATTGGATCTTAAAAGCGGGTACTGGCAAATCGAAGTGGACGAGAGAGACCGGGAGAAGACGGCTTTCGTGACGCCTGACGGCCTCTATGAGTTTAAAGTGCTCCCATTTGGTCTGTGCTCAGCACCGGCTACTTTCCAACGCATGATGGACACTGTCCTCTCCGGCTTGAAATGGCAGTCCTGCCTGGTGTACCTGGACGATGTCGTTATATTTTCGCCCACATTTGACCAACACTTGGAGCGGTTGCGCATTGTGCTACAAGCGCTCAAATCCGCGCAACTCACCATCAAAGCCGAGAAATGCCATTTTGGCTTTGAGGAACTTCGCTTTCTTGGTCACGTTGTCAGTGCACAAGGTGTTCGCCCGGACCCTGACAAGACTGCTGCCGTCTCAGGTTTTCCACGCCCAACTGACAAGAAGGCCGTTCGCCGGTTTTTAGGCCTGTGCTCCTATTATAGGCGCTTTATTCAAGATTTCTCGAAAATCGCGGAACCGCTGAACGCACTGACCCGTGACGACACGCCCTTCCTCTGGGGGACCGACGAAGAGGCTGCATTTGTCGAGCTTCGCAGCCGTCTGCAAAGCACTCCGATACTCGGCCATCTCGACGAGCATGCTGCCACGGACATCCACACTGACGCCAGCAATGTTGGCCTTGGTGCAGTACTGATCCAGTGGCAAGACGGTGCAGAACGGGTCATCAGTTATGCTAGTCGGACACGTACGCGCTCCGAGACCAATTATTCTACGACGGAGAAAGAATGTCTTGCAGTGATATGGGCCATCTGCAAGTTCCGACCGTACCTCTACGGACGACCCTTCCGTGTGGTAAGCGACCACCACTCCTTATGCTGGCTGGCGAGCCTCAAAGACCCCTCAGGACGCTTGGCTAGATGGAGCTTACGCTTGCAAGAATACGACTTAACAGTAGTTTACAAGTCTGGCCGCAAGCATCAGGATGCGGATTGTCTGTCGCGCGCGCCTATCCCAATCAATACCGAAGAAACCACCGATGATTTTCCTTTCCTGGGCTCTGTTAGTACCACCCCAATGGCGCAGCTTCAGAGGGCGGACACTGAGTTGGCGCCGCTCATCGATTACCTCGAAGGCAGTGAAGCTCCCATTCCGCGTGTTTTTCTTCGAGGGCTTCACACCTTCACTTTACGGTCTGGTGTTCTCTACAAGCGCAACTTTGCCAACAGCGAAGAAGTGTTCCTACTCGTCGTACCATCACAGCTGCGGTCTGAGATCTTGAGTGCCTGTCATGATGCACCATCCGCCGGCCACCTTGGAGTCAGCCGTACACTCGCGCGGATTAGACAAAAGTATTATTGGCCCAGGTTACTCCCATCGGTGCGGGCCTACGTCAAAACATGCCGTGAATGCCAACGTCGGAAGACTCCTCCATTGAAACCGGCCGGATTTCTTCACCCCGTCGATCCACCGAAGACCCCTTTCCATCAAGTGGGCATGGACCTCCTTGGCCCATTTCCGAAGTCTTCGTCTGGAAAGCGTTGGATAGTCGTTGCGACTGACTACCTCACACGGTACGCTGAGACCACGTCTCTTGCCAAGGGCACTGCTGCTGAAGTGGCGCAGTTCTTCGTCCACAACATTGTCTTGCGTCATGGAGCACCCGCCATTGTTATTACTGACCGGGGAACTGCTTTCACGGCACGCTTAACCCAGTCCGTGATGACTCTGACGCACACGAGCCACCGACGTGCTACGGCGTATCACCCGCAGACAAACGGGTTGGTAGAGCGACTCAACCGCACACTAGCCGACATGCTATCAAGGTACGTTGACGTCGAGCATCGAACTTGGGACGCCATTCTGCCGTACGTAACGTTTGCGTACAACACCGCCCTGCAGGAAACAACCCGACTGACCCCCTTTCAGCTTGTCTTCGGTCGCCAGGTGACCACTCCGTTGGATGCTATGTTGCCCGTCGACCCTTCCTGCGACTCTGACGCTGACATCGACGTAGATACCTTCGTTCAGCGTGCTGAGGAAGCGCGTCAACTGGCCCGCCTGCGCATCCACCGTCAACAGGAGGCTGACGCCACTAAGTACAACTGTGGACGCCGTTTCGTCAGTTATGCTCCCGGCGACCTTGTGTGGATTTGGATACCTGTTCGTCGCCGCGGGCTCTCTGAAAAGCTGCTGCGCCGATACTTCGGCCCTTACGAAGTAGTGCGCCGCATCAGTGATGTGACTTATGCAGTTGCTCCCGCCCCGACAGCTTGTTCATCGCGCCGGTCGCACCGAACTGAAGTCGTACACGTTGTTCGCATGAAGCCTTACCACGACCGGCTACCTGACTGAACTGCGGTCCACTGCAGCTGTGTTCTACCCTTTCGCTGACTTTTCACTCCCAGCCGCATCGTGTCGATGCTGCAGAAGAGGGGGGCAGTGATACATGCATTCGAAGAAGAGACAGAAGTAGCGCATGCGCTAGAAGAGGAAGAAGTTAGTTGGCTCTCTCGCGCGCGCTCGAACCACTAGGGGTCCGCCGCAGGTTTTTCGTCTCTGCGCGGGTGTTCTTTTTGGCGTTGCACGCTACAATATGTCTAATACTCCTCCGCATACCCTGGGCTCCAGTCCTTCGCTGGTGGACACCCCTGTGCACCGTGCTAGCCGGAGAAACCAAGGCCTACCTCCCGAACACGGGCTTTTGGAGTCTGCAAGAGCACCCACCCATCGACCTGTTATGCCAGCTGCAGCCTACTATACCTTGCAGAATCCGCGACTGCCCAAACCATTCCATGGCAGTCAGCTCGAAGACGTCGAAGACTGGCTGGTCGAGTTTGAACGCGTGGCCTCGTTCAACCAGTGGGACGACGCAGCCAAGCTTCGAAACGTCTTCTTTAGCCTGGAGGATGGGGCACGTACGTGGTACGAGAACCGAGAAGATGCGCTAACATCATGGCATGAGTTCCGCCGACGCCTGCTGGAGACCTACACCAGCACGGATCGCCGAGAACGGGCTGAACGGGCTTTGCAGTCTCGCATTCAAATGCCGAATGAGTCTGTAGCCATGTACGTGGAGGATATGACTCGGCTCTTCCGGCGAGCTGACCCGGCCATGCCCGAAGAGAAAAAGGTGCGCCAACTCATGCGCGGCGTCAAAGAACAGCTTTTCGCAGGCCTCGTGCGCAGCCCACCATCGACCGTCGCTGCATTCCTTGCCGAGGCCGCGACGATGGAAAAGGTTCTTCAAGAACGTTCTGCGACTTACAACCGGCCCGTGCATGCTGCTGCAGTCACCGAATCGTTTGCCACCGCCGGGAGCCACCCTGACGATTTGCGCGAACTGATTCGCACCATCGTGCGTGAAGAGGTCCTCAAGTTTTGCAGCCCTTCGCAGTCTGCACTTGGTTCGATTTCCGCTCTTGTTCGCGAGGAGGTGCAACAGGCGTTCAGGGGTCCTACCGTCGAAACACCACCTCTGCCGGGAGACTACAGCCGCCCCACCTATGCCGAAGTTGCGAGACGCCCGGCTGCAGCTTCGCCACCGCCGATTCCAGTAACGCCTCCTGCACCGCTGTCCCCAGTTCCACCAGTCCCGTATTTCGACGATCGCCGAGTGCACTTGCGGAAGGCCGATGTCTGGCGCACACCTGACAACCGGCCACCCTGCTCTCACTGCGGAGAACCAGGCCGTCTCTACCGCAATTGCTCTTATCGACGCCTCGGTCTGCAGGGCTTTCGAGCCGATTCGCCCAGACCCCGGTTTGGCCACCGGCCTCCAGCCATTGAAGACTTCCTCGCGGAACAGCGACTTTCAGCCCGTGCGCCGCATCAGCCGCGCTCATCTTCTCCGCGGCGCTCTTCCCCGAACCCGCACAGCTCCCCCGCGAGCAGTACAGGGTCGCTCGCCGAGCCCTCGCCGGGAAAACTGAGACCAGCGACCTTCGGGGGCGAGGTCGCTGGGAGTCGCTGCGCTGAAGACTTCCCGCCGCCGCCGCTACGCTCCGACCGTGAACAGATAGTACCGTCATCTGACCAAGACAGCTGCGTTTCCTTGGACATACCTATTCTTCTCGACGGTCACAGAGTCAGTGCATTAGTGGACACCGGGGCCGACTATTCAATTATCAGTGATAAATTGGCGACTCTTCTAAAAAAAGTCCTTACGCCTTGTTCTGTAGTGCATCTCCGTACTGCCGGTGGTCATCACGTTACTCCAAAGGGTATTTGCACGGCTCGCGTTCAGATTCAGGGATCTACGTTCGTCGTCAGTTGTGTAGTTCTGTGCAATTGCTCCCGCGATCTCATTATCGGCATTGACTTTCTGCGGGAGTATGGTGCTGTCATCGACCTCCGCCGACGAATCATCACCTTTTCGACCAGTAAAGCGACCCACCTCGCCGAATCTTGCCACCGCAGTGCCGCCCTTCGTGTTTCTGCAGACAGTGTCACGTTGCCGCCACGGAGCAGTGTTTTGGTTGAAGTCACTTGCAACGACTTGCATGACGCAGAAGCAGTCGCCGAGGCTAACCGTTCACTCCTGCTTACTCAAGGCATCTGCGCCGCTCGCAGTCTACTGACGCTTCGTGGTGGCCGGTCTGCGGTCCTGGTCACTAATTTTTCTAATGAGTACCGGCACCTTTTTGCAGGAACGGCTATCGCTTCTGCCGAACCTGTTACCGATATTCCCGTTTGTTTTGCGTCCGCGGCAGCCGGCACTGACGAACCTTCCCTTGAAAACGTCGAAACGTCGTCATAAACTGCCACCTGTCTCGGGAGCAACGCCTGGCTTTGGAACAGCTGCTGAAGGAATACAAGTCGTGCTTCGCTTCCTCCTCGAAGGTTCGCCAAACACCCATCACGCAGCACCGCATCATCACCTATGACGACGCTCGCTCTATACGACAGCAGCCTTATCGTGTTTCTGCTAAAGAACGGGCGGTTATCCAAACTCAGGTTCAGGAAATGCTTGACGATGGCGTTGTTCAACCTTCCCAAAGCCCGTTGTCTTCACCTGTAGTCCTTGTTAAGAAGAAGGACGGCACTCTCCGGTTTTGTGTCGACTATCGCAAACTGAACAGTGTGACCAAAAAGGACGTCTACCCGTTGCCGCGCATTGACGACTCGCTGGATAGATTACGGCGCGCTAAGTACTTCTCATCCATTGACTTAAAGAGCGGCTATTGGCAAATTGAAGTAGACGAACGGGACCGCGAAAAAACCGCCTTTGTGACTCCAGATGGCCTCTATGAATTTAAAGTGCTTCCTTTCGGTTTGTGCTCCGCCCCGGCTACGTTCCAACGGATGATGGACACCGTCCTCACAGGCCTCAAGTGGCAAAGCTGTCTTGTTTACTTGGACGACGTCGTAGTTTTTTCGGAAACGTTTGACCAACATCTCCAGCGCCTGCGGGCTGTCCTCGAAGCCCTCCGCTCGGCAGACCTTACCCTGAAGCCCCAGAAGTGTCATTTCGGTTACGAAGAGCTCAAATTTCTGGGTCACGTTGTGAGCGCTGAGGGAGTGCGGCCGGACCCCGAAAAGACTGCCGCCGTCACACGTTTTCCCGTTCCGACCGACAAGAAAGCTGTCCAGCGCTTCCTGGGTCTCTGTGCGTATTATCGGCGCTTTATTGCGGACTTTTCCACGATTGCTGAGCCGTTGACGCGCCTCACCAGGAATACCACCTCCTTTGTCTGGACCACTGAGCAACAGACCGCTTTCTCTACGCTCCGCCAGCGCCTTCAAACACCTCCCGTTCTTGCGCACTTCGACGAAGATGCCGATACCGAGGTCCACACCGACGCCAGTAACATCGGCCTTGGCGCGGTCCTTGTTCAACACCTAGACGGCCTTGAGAGGGTTATCGCCTATGCTAGCCGTACTCTCTCCCGCGCCGAGAGCAATTACTCCACGTCTGAAAAAGGATGTCTTGCGGTCGTGTGGGCTACCATGAAGTTTCGCCCTTATCTTTACGGCCGCCCATTCAAAGTGGTCCCCGATCACCACTGCCTATGCTGGCTGGCAAATTTGCGAGACCCATCTGGACGCCTGGCACGCTGGAGCTTACGGCTCCAGGAATTTGACATTACTATTGTTTACAAGTCCGGCCGCAGACACGAAGACGCCGACACACTGTCGCGTGCACCAGTTGATCCTGCCGACGCAGCGCCCTATGACGACAGCGGCTTCCTTGGTACTCTCACCGCCTCCGACCTACTGACTCGGCAGAGGGCGGACTCGGACCTTCGCCCTCTCATTGACGCCCTTGAAGGTAGTGATATATATACCTCGCCACTTCTCTCGACGTCTTGGCTCCTTCTGTTTGCGGCAAGGTCTCTTGTACAAGAAGAACTCGAGAGGCAACGATAGACCTTACCTTCTCGTCATTCCAGCCGACCTCCGATCTGACGTTCTTTTCGCCTGCCACGATGAGCCCACGTCTGGCCACTTGGGCTTTTCACGTACGCTCGCCAGAGTGCGGAACATGTATTACTGGCCTGGACTTTCTGCTGATGTCAAACGATACGTTAAAAGCTGCCGAGAATGCCAGCGCCGGAAAACGCCACCACTTAAGCCGGCGGGTTTTCTCAAGCCCGTTACTGCCCCTCGCGCTCCGTTCGACCAGATCGGCATGGACCTCCTCGGCCCTTTCCCCTTGTCGCAGGGCGGCAATAAGTGGATCATAGTTGCTACCGACTATTTGACTCGCTACGCCGAGACCAAGGCGATCCCTCGTGGCACAGCTTCAGAAGTCGCAGAGTTTTTCATGCACAACATCGTCCTGCGACATGGCGCTCCTTCGCACGTGATTACAGACAGAGGGACGGCGTTTACAGCGCAACTAATCGACCACATCTTTTGGCTGAGCTGCACAACACACCGCAAGACCACGGCCTACCATCCGCAGAGCAATGGCTTGACCGAACGATTAAACAGGACCCTTGCGGACATGTTGTCCATGTACGTAGATGTTCAACAGAAAACTTGGAATGAGGTCCTGCCGTATGTCACCTTTGACTACAACACCGCCCTGCAGGAAACTACGCGCTTCTCCCCGTTTCGCCTTGTGTACGGACGCGAAGTCCAGAGCATGCTTGATGCCATGCTCCCGTGCCCAGAGGATGACCAACTCGCCCCAGACGCCCAACAGTTTGCCCAACGTGCTGAAGAAGCCCGTCAGCTGGCCCGCGTGCACATCGGGCAACAGCAGAGCTCGGATGCGCGCCGTTACAACCTTCGCCACCGACAGGTTGACTACAAACCCGGTGACCAAGTCTGGGTGTGGACTCCTGTTCGTCGCCAAGGCTTGTGTGAGAAACTGCTCTCCCGCTATTTTGGCCCTTACAGAGTGGTACGGCGTGTGAGTGAGGTTAACTATGAAGTGGTTCCGGACGGTGCTGCGCAACCGCGACGCCAACAGCGCGACTCTGACACTGTGCACGTTGTGCGGCTTAAGCCGTACTATACACGGTGACGCAACCGTGCTGATGTTTTCGCGCGCTTCAGTTGCGGCAGTTTGCTTGTTTTTTTTGTTTTTTTTTGTTTCACCCTTACGTCGACAGCGACAGCGCTCTTTTTTTTTTTTCTTCATAAGGGGGGAATAATGCCACCTAGTATTGCCAGGTGGCGCATACGAAGTAGGGCGACGACGACGAAGTAGGGCTCGCGCCGTGTGGAGTCTGTCGCTGTTGTTGCCCCAGCTTGCCTGGCCTTCCCTTTCGTGCCTGCTAATAAAGCCCCCCTTCGTCAGCAAGTACGTTACAATATGCAAACCCAAGATTATCTAATAGGGCACAAGCTTATTTCCCTAATGCAACTGTCTTGTTTTCCCTATGTGCTCGACCTATTTCGGCGACTTAAGTTATTGCAACTGCTCGGCTCCCTTCACGTCACTACGAATAGAAGAAAGTATTTCAGCTCGGAGCAGAAATACTATGCAAATAGGGCTTGCTGCGAAGCGCATTTTTGTGCATCTGATACCAAACGCGTGAAACATTTTTATGGGGCTTACCAAGTTCGTCGCTATCGTTTCGGTTTAGAGCTATTTTCTTCACATTACGGATAGAACTGACGTGTAATTCTCCTTTTGATTTCAGTAAATATATCTATCACAATTTGAAGATGGCACCGAAGAGGTACAACTAGCATACAGCCGGAATAGCCCTCTAATCCATCATACAATAATTTTTTTTTGGATTGCGCCATTTTTCTCTCAGTAACCCAAAACCTTCGGTTCACATAGCTCAGTTTACCAATGTTCACCGGCATTCTATTGTGTACTTGCAAAGCACCCCATACTCGGTTATTTGAGATATCTACCAAAGTCGAGGTGTTTAAAAGATTTAATTGAAAAATAGGATGTATATCTACGAATGGTGAATAATGATACAGGCTTGCCACAGAAAAAGTAAATAATTGTCTCTGAAAGCTGTTAATAATTTCGACACCACTACAAGCAGTTTCTTCGCCAAGAACTAAAGGACCACTGGGGATTAAATTTTTTCACTTTTTTTATTACTCCAAAAGAGGACTAAGCCACGAAAAATGTATACAGGCACCACACTATGTATGGTAGCGACAGGACCACTGCTCAAAGGCCAGGTAATATTCTTGTAATGTTCCGTCCTGCGTTATGTTTTTTTTTGCTAGAACTATTCGAAACTGGAACAGTCTGCCGTCGACCGCTGTGTGTATTGTATCAAATGATGCTTTTTTCATAAATTGAAAAATAGTTTGTGCATGTGCACTTCTCTGTAACCACCTGCGGTAACGCCCTACTGGGCAATGCAAGTAAGAAATAAATGAAATGAATAAGATCTTAGTGTTCATTAGCGAATAACAGGATAGTAAAAGATAAACGACAATTTGGATTACGTCCCATGTTTCAGAGATATATGAAAGAGTTTATTAATCATTACAGCTCGCGTATCCATATCGATGCTTCAATTCTCCATACTGTTCGCACGGAAGGGTGGTGGTGCATTAGCTTTTGTCGATTAGTTTTGACATGTCGAAACATTACGAAAGGGGCGACCTATTACGGACTTTTGCAATCGGGTGACACAGTATTGCAGTTCATTTCGTAAGGAATTTCGTAACCCAGAAAGATGTCTGTCCAAAATAAAACTGCGTAGTTGGAATGCTCTCTCTCTCTTTTTCTCGCTCTTTAATTCGGCATTGTGCAGTACACGAAAAACAAGCAAAACACCGAAAGGTATAAACACAATCGCAGCACCTTTTTTTTTTTTCATACGGAAAGGCAAACAAGATTCTTCTATATATATAAAAAAAAAACGTCTCGACGCAGCACCCCTCACGTTTTCTGTGCGCTTGGAACGGAAATGGAAAGTCATGCATAACAGTAATATACTTAACGTTTCTCCGCTGAAATGTGCCTAAGAGGAAGTGATCGAACTGAATCTTTAGAGCTGTAGCTCGGCGACTTAACATGAAAGGTAGGCTTAACTTCGTGAAATTATCAGGTAAAGAAGTTGTCCATGCAAACACCTCGTAATAGGTGTGGGTCAGGATTGTGACCACTACTTCTGATTTATACTGCGAAATGAAGTCTCTTTTCCCTCGTCTCGCAGTTATGTTCTTTTGGTAAAATCAGGCAAATGTTTCTTTTCTGCTTAGTTTTTTTTAAGGTTTTACGTTCACAACTCACCTCTTACCTTACTTTTGCTCTTTTCGCCAGCAAACTATCCCATGGTAGCCTAAACAACCGATACATGTGTGTACCTTTTATGTACAATAGGTTTTTTTAAAGCTATAAAGAACACCTTTTCACCCTCCTTGAGTGTTAGGAGAAAATGCACTTGTGGACATCTCCTGAATTGTTAAATTTTCAAAAGAAGCCAAACTTCTTCAGAAAATATGAGATTTTAAATATATGTTAAGGGTGTCTTACAGAGCATGTTGTTTTTACAGAGCAAGCGTATAAAAGGCGAGTCGCCTATTCGTCATCAAACACAAAATAACACATAACACACACAAATAACCCGTTTATCTCAGAGGCGACGTCGGTTTTCTCCATGCTGGATAAAATATGTTTAAATCAGTCGATCAGTACTGCTTTAATCATTAGATAGGTAGGTCACTTGCATCTGAACGTGCTTGCGGAGTTATTCATTGTTGGGCACATGCTCTCAGATTTCTCTTTTACCGAAGCTCGTGCAATACATGAAAATAATCGCGTTGACATACCAGTCCCTTCAGGTCTTGTATCTACTTCTTTTTCACCCGGTACACGAACTACTAAGCTTAACCCAGGAATGGTTACTGCAGTCAGGAGAGTAATATTTCAGCGCTGGTTAAATAATGCCCTGGTGAAAATTAATCTGGACCCTCCCGTTTCGGCTCACTATACAAGTGGAAGTACTCATTGGCACCTAAAATACTAAATGATGTTCTCCAACCAATCATGGACGACAGGGAAAGAATTGTTCTTGAATAGTTCATATCATGTGTGACCTAGGCAGGACACGAGTTCGATCACCGCCTTTGCTGTCTGTGCTGCGACGATCTGTTCTCTGATGTCTGGCGAACGAAGTTCAAACCGTTATCAGGGATGACATCCGTGTATAGAAAGATCACGCCCGATACTAGCCTTGCATGTCTGCTTTTATTTCAACACGGATCGTAGACCAGCAGTAGGACAATGCATGCCTCATATGACTCGTTTAAAGCAAAAGGCAGGGGTCAGCTCCACCGCAGTGCAAACGAAAAGAGACCATCGGGGCAAGTTCTCTAAACAGAGCCTTCCAGTAAACAATTGAAAACTTCAATCTCGGTGCCATAGGCAGTTTTGGTACTAGACCCTGCGTGGCCGTTTCGGGTGCGCGACACATTGCTACAGCTAATGGCCTTGCAAGCGCTTCCCCCATTTTTCACTCTGATTGCCGTATGCACCTGGCTTCACCTCGGTGGGAAATGTAGGCGTCGACGAAGCGTAACAAAGTATTCCTCTGAGTAATAAGTACGAGTATTTGTTGCGGATGGAACCGAGCGAAACGAGACGAGCGACAAAAGAAGGAAGCACACAAGGGCGTGCCTGCTTTTTTTTCATCTTCCTCGTTGTCCACGTTTAGCGTTGCTATGTCGACAGTGCACAATTAACAATATGCCCAGCTTTCTAGCCTTATTCTGGAGCTCATTATTAGCACAAGAGTTGCGGAATTTTTTCCGCAATTTGTCAGCAATGCGTGAGTAAAGATAGGTCATGACGTGTCAAAAATTTCTCTCCTTCACCTTAGGAACATGAAATGACAAAACCGTTCCGCTAATTATAATAAAAGCGTGCCTAGCAAAGACTTCTTTTTTAGGGACTAAAACAACGCTGTGCTGTTTAGGTGTCTTCGGTTTGCGTGCTACGGTTTGGTAAAAAGGTAACTGAGGGTCTACACTCTTTGTCAAAAGTAACCAGGCTGCACGGTTTCCTTCTCAGTTTTATAGTAAAGCTATTATGCCAGCCCTCAAGCTCTAAATCTCTGTATGGTAAGGAGAATCCTTGCCCTCACCTTCAAAGAAGTTTTCGATCTTCAGGGAATTCGTGAGAGCTCTGTTATACGAATGAGAAGCAAACCACGCAGCCTGGTTACTTTTGACAAAGACTGCACATTTTGTGCAAAACGCGCGCTGACTCTGTTGGACTGTTAGGACTATTGCACCTCGGGAACTTAGTTCGTGGAGCACGTGAGCGCCCTGAGAGTGCATACTTTTGACTTCTTATTGTAAAACCACGTCAGTTCCGCAGAATGGTGTTTCCGAAGTGGCATCTTGGTGCAATATGCAGTGTGCGCACACTTTTCGGATGAAAAGTGGAGGCGCTCACTTCACCAGCCTCGTCAGTTAGACCGTTGTCGTGCACCTCTTAACCGCTCGCGCTTGCAATGTAGTGAGCTGCAGGTAGAACTTGCCTTGCTTCGACTTCTCAGCGAAGTTGGTATTGGCATGAATGAACCGCGTTCGTCTGAATGACTAGCGAAAGAGGCTTGAGGACCCAAACTTTGAGCTGCGCTATCACAAAACAGGGAGCAACTAATAACTGGAAAAATCATCACCTGGCTTCTTGTTCTGCACCGAAGTTATGTTAGGATGTGTGTTTATAAAAGAAACATGTTCCTCTCCATGGACGCTCATCCTACCTGAGTGCACCGTTTATGCTCGAGCAATATAAGAGAGTTAGAGTATTTGTTCTTCTTTTGTCGCGAGCCTCCCAACAAGTCGAGTACCACCTCCTCGAAGGTAATTTATTCATTGACAAAGTTGGTATATAGCTGTCATTGCAATGAAGCTTTTTCTGTTCCAAGTTGTGTCGCCGTAGGAAGCTGTTTTCTTGGATGGCTATGGTTGTTGAGAAGCTCGTCAATTCCCGCAACACTCGTTCGATCCCCCGGCGGAAGAAACTTTCATGTTGGAAGTCTGAACGGAAGCTGGACATATTTCCACCGGATTTAGGCAAAAGTTACTATCTGACACTTTCGCCCTTCTTGTTCTTTGTTAGTGAGTTTCGTGTGACGCATATTATAATTTGTTATGATTTTTGTTTGTGCAGAAGATGCAACCTTCCTATTTAGCAATGCTAGATTTAGCTTATCTACAAAGCAAATAGGAATCATCGAGAAGTCGTTTATTTGCTCAAGGATAAAGAGCCAAAACACTGAACGCAAGAGAAGACAGCGACACCCAATGAACAACCAACAGCCTATTAACTTTGCAGTGAGCACCACTATAATCATCGTACACTTTTTGAACTTCCACCTAATTGTTGGAAGTAGCGGTTATGTTAACTTTTCATGCAATCTTTTGGTGGCTGTCCGCGTTAGCAAGCTTGCTTTTCTTTTTGCTAATTTTGACAGCTGCTTGTATAATAATGGGTGGCTCGATGATGACACAACGAATGAACGAAACAGGTAATGGAACGACGGGTGAGCATTTGTACTGCTAGTGGCTATTTCATTGCGGCAATCGTTCTCACAAAAATTCGACCAGCTGTGTCTGCTATCATCGGGAGTGGCGCGAGTCTGAACGGAAGCTGGACATATTTCCACCGGATTTAGGCAAAAGTTACTATCTGACACTTTCGCCCTTCTTGTTCTTTGTTAGTGAGTTTCGTGTGACGCATATTATAATTTGTTATGATTTTTGTTTGTGCAGAAGATGCAACCTTCCTATTTAGCAATGCTAGATTTAGCTTATCTACAAAGCAAATAGGAATCATCGAGAAGTCGTTTATTTGCTCAAGGATAAAGAGCCAAAACACTGAACGCAAGAGAAGACAGCGACACCCAATGAACAACCAACAGCCTATTAACTTTGCAACCAACATAAAAGTGCGCAGTTAACCAATTTAGCACTTCGGCAAAGTAATCGTAGCAAAGAAGGAAGCTTAAATGAGAGGTGAAAGTAAAAAAGGATTGGGCCTGCTGACTATTCCAAACAAAAGAACCTGTCGACAACAAACCTAGTACTGAATAAAGTAAAGTATCAGATAGAGCCGGTTGCTTCTAGGCTTGACTTAGTCGCTCGCTTATACCGCCCTTGAGGGTGAGTGAGGAAGGACTCGGCGTACAGAAGTCAAACTTTGCTTGCAGCCCAAAGTTACCGAGAGGAATTTAATCTTCTGGGCGGCGTCGAAAGGGTTGTATGGTTCGCATCCGGTCGTGAACCGAACATGAGTTGCTGTTGGAAGTACAGGTTTCTAAAAAAATGGCCAAATAAAAGGAAATGTTCAAGAACAATTGGGGTCCCACAACGTTGATTCGGGGCAATGAAAGGACTTCTTCTCCGCTTGTAATTAAAAGTACACTGGACGCCCTAAGTTTGTCTGTATAGTACTCGAGCACCAGAGGAATGCTCTCAGGGGAGCTGGCGATCCAGTAGAGCTTTCAGCGGAAAAAGAACGAAGTGTTTTAGAAGAAGGGCAAACAAAGTTTGCAGTTATTTTGCAGCCTTGTGAGGGGTGGTTGTTGTCAACTACACATGGCTATTGCCTGAAATTGTCAACATATATAGTCAGGGGAAATTGAATCTAAAGAGTTCAAAAGGCACCTTTGTTTTTGCTATTAACATAATAAACCCTCGCAAACAAGGATGGATGGATGCAGTTGACGTTAAGTAAGTAGTTGCTCCGTATGTTACTACAGAGGAGGTCATCTAACGAAGTTTTTATGCAGTACCGTGCCGTAGGGGCAAAAGATTTACCCTCTGCAGTTCGTGGGTATGAGCAATCCAAGGCTATTAAGGTTCAGGGTGGATGTTTGGGCGGGTTGGTTGCTCATGATGAAAAACTGTAGCGCTCTTGACGAGGACACAATGAAGACGACAACACATGCGCTGTTTTGTCGCATGTGTTGTCGTCTTCGTTGTGTCCTCGTCTCAAGCGCTACAGTATTTCATCTATTAAGGTTGTCGGTAAGCAAAACGAAAATGTCGTAGAAAGGCTTTACTATTTTGAACTGGTAACTAGGAGTGCTTGTAAGAGGTCTAGCAGTTCTTTGTTCCCTCTTTCACAGTGTTCGTAGAGGAACTCGAGTGTAAACTGAGAGTGACAAGACTAATTAACTGCGCAGTCTTGGGGAGTAACATAGATATTATTACCATATAAATTCACACATTTGGCGTCTGGTAGGGAAAGAACTGTGTACACAGTGTCGTCCTTGCGTACAGGGATCGAGCAGTTGGCAACGGATAGTGGAAACTTATATTAGAGAGCACACGCTGGTTTTCGGTTAAAGTGATTACCGTCAACCGATGTGTGATCCATGCGGCTGTACATCCTTGCAAGCTTTGCTTGCAGAAATTAGAAGCTGAAGGAAAGTTGATTTTTTGGCAGTGCAGAGCGCTGCTCAAGCGCTCTCTGAAGGGGTTAGCAGGCGGTACAAGGCAAAAATATGTTCGCCCTCAAAAACGTATTCGACCTGCGTCGTAAGCACAATACAAGTGGTACTCATACACTCAGCCTCTCTTTGGGTATTTTGTTTGTAGACTCAAATTCTAATTCTTTATTTATAATTGAAAGTACATAAAGATGTGTCCCTCATAGTCTGGACCCGTAGCCGTAGGCAAGTCAATGGTCCAAAAAATTAAATACAATTATACAGACACTCCAATACAATAGGATTGGAACTTGGAACAGCGGAGGGATATGCATAAAAAAGAGAACGAGTACAAACTGCACGAACAGAACGGGACGTAAGGCACAAAAAAGGACAGACAAAGCGAAGACAGCGCTTTGTTTGTCATTTTGAGCGCCTTACGTTCTGTCTTACATAAGGCGCTCAAAGTGACAAACAAAGCGCTGTCTTCGCTTTGTCTGTCCTTTTTTGTGCCTTCCGTCCCGTTCTGTTCGCGCAATGTGTACTCGTTCTCTTCTTTATGAACAAACTGGTCTGCCAGAACGTCCTTCTCCGGAGGTACATCTACATGAATACAAGTGCAGAAATGTAAATATAAAGAGAAATCACAAGAAACCAATTCTATAATATGAAGAACAAAACATCATAGATGTCCAAAAGAGAAATAGTAATAAAAAAAATCGAATGGGCTCAGCAGGTTGATTAAGCGTCAGCATACAGTATATATGTGCCAAAATAATTTTTTTGCTGTAGGAGTAAAATTTAGAGCGCATTTTGCTTCTTGCGGAAGGGCGTTCCATATTTTGAACGAATAAAAGCGAGCTGTCGTTCACCATACACGTTGTGAGTGGGTAGCAGATTAAAGTTTCCTAGCGTTGCATTCCTGGTGGGATGCGATGACGTGTGAAATAGGGATATATTGAAAGGGTTATTGCATCTTACGATGCTGCTTACGAGAGTTGCGGTTTTTAGTGGGCGTAGTGAATCGAAAGGTGTTGTCTGTAAGTCATCGAATAATGATTTGCTGGGATAATCCGGTTTCCGGGATAATCCGGATAATCGTTTGTGTAATTTTCGGACTGCCTCGATATAACTGTTGTAGGTCCATCCCCATGATATACAAAGAATGAAAGGTGGTCGGTGATAAAGAAGAAATATATAATATGCGCAATATATTTGTGTGAAAGAAGTCACGTGCCTGCAGCAGTTTATAGCACCCGGATGCCATTTTCGCCGCCACCGCTGATAAGTTATTTTGTCAGTGCAGGTGCCTTACGTCGAAAAAGAACACAGCCACAAGTGTGTTGTCATTTAAAGAAGAGTTTATATTTTCGGCTCATCCCTGCACTGCAGTTGATGTTGAACGGCACTGCCGAAAGCCGTGTTACTGTGGGCAAATTATACGGTAGTTCACAATAAATCTAATAAGTTGGATTTTCAAGAATTTTTTCGAAAAGGATATTAATAGCACGGAGAACTGATATAGATCGATAACTAGAAGTGTTTGGCCTGTCTCCATCTTTTTATATTAGAACACCTCGGGACGTTTTAACATCGTTGGGTAGTTGGAGGTTTGCAGAAAGTGATTTAGAACGTGGCATAATATAGGACCGAGAATACCAATGTTATCTTTTAACATACTTACTGTTGTTTCATCCTATCCAGCGGCTTTATTGCTAGCTATAGTTGTCAATGTTGAATGTATTTCGCTAAGTTCAATGTCATCCTAGAGTTCAGTGTCATCTCTAGATTATCTGCCGAAACCTCTACTCCAATATGTAAAGAAAAGGCCCACAGCTGTCCACCTTTATAACGCCTGTAGTCGCAATATGTGTGATGCGTTTTCAGATTACACAATGTAATATCGGCGGTGTAATTGCGAAATCGCGCACAAAAATATTCTTTTGTGTCCGACTTGTTGCCTGATTGTCGGACTTGATACTGCCAAACTTGCTCCATTTCTTTCGAGTTTACCTATTAACACAGCCGTTTGTGTTTGCGAACCAGAGAAAAACGAAAAAAATTTTGTCCATCTTTCTTTCAGCCTGTGCAAAATACTGTACAACTGAGGTAATACGACTGGGGCACTCAATAGAAAATAACGTAAAAAGTGGTGAGAAGATAAACCTAGCCATGATCTCACTCCCTGTCCTAAACACTTCGTGATTAGTATACAACGGCCTCTCCGTTCGAAGGCCCAGCTCTTGTCGAGGCTTTTATGTGTGAATGATGCCGATACTTTCGACGTCCCAGTTGAGTTTCCTGGTGGTTTCGGTGGTGTGATGAAAATTTGTAGCGCCGGTTGGAGAAGAGGTTGTTGCAAGAAATACTAGGCATCTTTGAAATTCAAACACTCTAATGGCACGCAAGCCTCCGCACGTTCATATGTATGTGAGCACCATGCGTTTTCTGGGCTGCTAAACACACGTAAAAATCCCTTTTACAGTGACTGCTTCCAGGAAAGCGGGAATGAATATTTAGTCTCAGTAAAGGTCCTTAGGACAATGCTGGCTACAAATGAGGGTGCCTGAACAAAATCACTCCGTGTTCTGCCTATTTAGGCAAATAACATCAAGAATAATATTGCTGTGTGTTCATATTTAAAGCGGCAGAATGTTTCAGTTAACAACTGCCGTAGTAACAGCGATAGCAACTTTAACTGTTGATGTAAATTTTCAGCTTTTTCTATTTGAATCTCCATCAATGCAACTTTTGTGAAAATATGCCGCTCATGGCAGTGCAGTCGCAGTCACGTGTCGCTCATTACGCAGTGAGAGCATTTCAAATCTTTCCGTCAGGCAGAAAAAAATTTCGCCCCCATGCATCCGCAGTTTAGCCAGGGGGTGCGAGGTCAAACGTTCCGAAGGGCACATCGCCTTTAAGAAAAGCTGTAGTTTAGGGCTGCGTCTAGCGTACCCTGCCTGAGATTCTGTAATCTTCGTTAACACTGCACAGCCCAGGGATGTTTTTGCACTTCGCCTGCATTAAAATTCGGTAGCGAAGGCCGGGATTCGATGCTGCTACATCGGCATAAGCCGGCGAATGTCAAACCCACTAAGTAACCACGGCTGTTCCGATGCTCAGAATTTCGACGAATACTAGAATGACCCAAAATATCGTTTTCCAGCAAAGCCTTTTGTTTTATACAATTTTTACAAAGGCCGCGCATTTAGCACGTGGCGCTGTATAGTCATCACTCACATGAAAAATGAAATGCTGGTGAAACGCCTCTGGAATATACAAACGCTATATGGCGGTCAGTGCACCGATGAACGCAGTCTTTTTTTCATTCAAGTGAGGTGCCTTCTTGTGGCGTCGTCTCTGAAAATGCAGCGCTTACGAAGTTAACACTGCGCAAATCGAAAGTGTAATCCCTGTATTTCTATCGTATTTCCACGTACGCTACAGTCGTGCAGTGGGCGAAGCCCGCAAGCATTCCGCGCACATAATCAGGTCGTGCGTGCCAAGAATGTACCGATGCCTTAATTGCAATTCAAAGTACTGAAAGAAGCAACGTTATTGTACTAGCTAACAATGCAAGTAGATTAGCTTCCTAGGAAATATCTGCCGCTTTTACAAGCCTTGAGCAGCGTTTGCAGCTGGAATAATTTGTAGAACCTTGATGGTTATATGTAGTTTTACCACATGTGCCTTAAAACGTCGCTTTTGTGCAGCATGATTTGCGCATGGGTATAAAAATTTTCTGATTGAAACGTGAAGCAGAAGCATCTTGAGCCACTTCGGTCAAACCTTTCTCATCGATTACCCTTTAAGCCAAAGTGTTCCATCAAGGTTCTCCTTTTCTTCGTATATTACTTCCTCTAACTCTTGTAATCTTCCATGCGTAACATAATACCTCAGTAAAATGGCTACATGGCCATGTAAGCGGTGTGTGCCTTGAAGACGCGAATGTATTTATTGTAATTCGCATGGTCTAAGGTCTTGATTGATATTTATGTAAGATATTCTGAGCGAAAGCTGAGATAAGCGAAAATGTGGTGTTGTGATTTGCATAGCCTTGGGCCTTGATTGCTATTCAGGTACGGTCTTTTGTGCGAAGGCTCCAATGTCCATTGGAGGAATATAAATGCGAGACGATACAGCCCAAGGGAAGCAAGACTGAAAGAAAGACAGGATGTGTTGTTTCTTCTGCTTCGCGATGTGCTGCGCTTTGCACTGTTTTTTTTTTTACCGCAGTTACTAACACCGCTGAACATCGGGCACATTCTGACAAAACATGCTGTGGTAGGAATGCGAACAGCAAAGCATGTTTATTTTCTTGGGCGAGGCCTGTGATCGGAATCCAGTCCCAGTGTTTGTTGTTGCTGTCAGCAAGAACAGAAGAAGACTGGTGATGCTAAGACATGGTGCTTGTTTGCCTAAGAGGAACAAGGCGGACTAGATGCATGTGCGCACACGCCAGTTCTGTTTTGAGCGTTACTTGCGCTTTATCAACTGTCCAAGTGTGTCGACATCCCAAGAATGTGCGTAAAGTGCTGCACAAACTAGGAACGCTGGTATTACGTTTATATTTCTTTTGAATAGCTGCAATACTGGTGTGCAGTGTACGTTTAGTGATTTTCCCGAAGAAAAAAAACCGAAGGGGAGCAGGCGTTCTTCTATGACATAAACAATTCTAGTAAACGGTTCTTCCTGTACTGTTTGTTTTTTCGGTTTGTGCAGGGACATATATTAAGAAAAGCGGAAAATTTTTCTTCCATCGAGACTGTTAGCAGAAACCACCTCCCCTCCACACACACACAAAGCGATTCCCAACAATCTCCTTGTTCTTGTATTTGCTTTTATTCGCGGAATCTTCCATGCTAATGTTGCATTTATAGTTGTGAGTGAGCGAAACCAGGGGCTGCTTTTAGGTGTTTCCAAGTGTTAAACTGGCAGGAAAAAGGCGGGCACAAACTAAGAAATATGGGCATACTACTGATATTTCCCTCACGATGTTTATAATATATATTGTACATGCAAGTGACTTATTTTCGGGTAAATATAGAAAAAAACTGATAGGTGGGCGGATTCCCAAAAATAGCACAGGCAGCGGAAAAGTGAATGAGAAGCCGTCACAAATGACGGAAGCTTCCACTCCGTTTGGAAAAGCAAAATGTTAAATCACCAAAGTGCTTCAGTGCGTAACCAGACAAATTTGCACCCACAAGGATCAGGAGTTGATAAAGATAACATTGCCATCTTCTTTAGGGTGGACAACAAGCTATTTTTAAGACTGAAAAGAGATTTCACTATAAGTTTGAAGGAAGGGCTTTTACTTTTCCCTTTTATACAAGTGAAAACTTCTGCAGCTTGCATTGCCAATGTTTTTTTTCCTGAATATTCAGCTTTTGCAATTCGAATATGGACTTAATGCAAGGTGCTGCTTTTAGTGCTAGGTAACAAGGAGCAAGTATCATTTGCCACTTACTCCTATATTACATCCTTCGCCCGGACATGAGTGGCAGGCTTATAAAGTGTTCTTTTTCTTCTGTGCTTCTCCCTGCGAACAATAAAGAAAAAGTGAGAGTACATTTTTTCTTTTATCCGTTTCTATGCGATTTCTTAAGCGGTTTTCGTAAAATTCTATACGGGTGATGAAAGCTACGATAATCAGAAAATGTCGAGACCATCACCATCATCATCATCAGCCTGACTACGCCCATTGCAGGAAAAGGCCTCTCCCATGTCTCTCCAATTAACCCTCTCCTGCGCCAGCCGCGGCCACCATATTCCCGCAAATTTCTTAATCTCATCCGCCCACCTAATTTTCTGCCGTCCCCTGCTACGTTTGCCTTATCTTGGAACCCAATCCTTTACCCTTAAGCACCAGCCGTTAGCTTGCCTTAACATTACATGCACCGATAAGCACTAAACTCGATCACCAAGAAGACGCCCACGCGTGTATAAAATCAGTGGTCCGATAGCGCATTCTCTGGTGGGGATTGACTTCATTCCACAAAACGAAATAATAAATTTATTCCCATCCAGGGATGGTTTTTCGTACACATTTGAAATATTTAATAATTCCTCTAAGGGTTTCGTACAAGCTGCTGAGGGAATCTTTTTCATGTCCACTGGAAGGTTTTAAAGGTAGCCTCTGGGCATTAAGTTTACAACTATCTTGGCATTAATAAAAAATTATGAAAATATTTTTAAGTGAGGAGGGCATATCTTTCGGTAATTTCCTCTCACTGGCATTTTCTTGTACCTGCGTTTCAGCGAGACCCGAAGTGATACTTTGCAAAGATTTTTTTAGAGTGCACATAATGCATTGTACAGGAACTACAGAGCACATTACTGTAACAGCACGGGGACACATTGACAAAGTGATCAGGGGGAAGAAGACGAAGGAAGAAGAAAACCTGGGTAGCCATGCCGCCTGAAGCAACAAGAAAGGAACACTGCACGCTACGGCCAGATCGACGCGGCGGTTACGAGCCGCGGCAAACAATTGAAGACTTTAAGCATAATAGGGACAGCATAATCAGCGTACACGACCACCGGTTTACCGGACGCCATCTGCTTGCAGGCACTGGCCCCGGCCGGCTCCAGCCATGTGGCGGCGCGTGCACAAGCGTCGTCATTTAAACCGGTATAGGTATCCGCTAATATGTCACCGGTACACTAAAAACGTCTGTTATCGACTGGGATTTTGCGATAGCAACTTGGGATATCTGCCACGCCTGGCTGGTGGACACGCCAGCACAGTCTGCCGTCCAAGGAACGCGCAACAGTAACTTCCCACCTCGGAGCTAAAGATACCCCTGAAAGCACCAACCACAGGGCCGCGGGGAAGGTATGTCCAAGAACGCTCGTCGGTGAAAGCGGTTAAGTGCCGGAATTGATGGGGTCCCACGAGAGCGGTCATCATGGCTGGCACGTGCAGGAACGGAATCAAGGTGGCCAAAGTGGTGGATGCCGCCGTGTGCTGCCGACAGGAAGACGACGGGCCCGTGGGGAAAAATCCCTGCCTCCTTGGTGTGCGCTGCACGACGGCAGAAAGAACAGCAGCACTCTTGCAAACACGCTTCCGAACGGCGTACTACTCCCCATCAAATCACGCACAGGCTTTCCCACCTTTTAGGCAAATCGCGCTGTTAGCGCATTACGAGCAGGTACGTTGCCGCCAGCTTCGCGTGCAATACGCGTAAAGTGGCTGCTGTGGAACCTATCAATACTGGTCTCTTCTCGTCATATGCTGCGCTTCACGCAAGAATGCCACTCCACCGGTTTCGTTATAGTCTCTGCAAACTAAAACCGCATTTCACATCGCCACAGCAAAAAAGATGCCCAGGCTTAGCTTGGTTAAGCCAAGAATGCGTTGCATATTGCGCGGTCTTTTTGTGCGAGGTATTGCTTGGCGGCACTCGATTTTCTCAGCAGTTTTTCCTCCGTGACGTATGGAAGGATGGATAGGAGCATCCCCTTTGAAACGGGGCGGGGCAACCGCCACCAAGCTCAGCCGGCGTTTTTTTTTGGTTTCTTTTTCTTTTTTTTTCATGTGGTTTGGTGACGTCACATCACCCCGTGACGTGACGTCACCAAACCACGTGACATCACGTCACGTGGTTTGGTGGCTGGCCGGCCGCGCCGAACGGCTGAACTGAGTGATTGCAATATGCTACGCATAAAAGCATCATTCAAAACTGCCGGACCAGCGCCTCCTCAAAAAACAAAGGAAGCGCTAGGCCAGCATCGTCTCGGTCTCCGAGACGATGCATGGCAAGCCACGGTTGCGGCGCCACGCGCCGCACTGCTCGCGAATTTTGCCAAGCTGTGGCCACGATTCCTAAAATTCACTTGTATAGCATATTTGAGGCTTGTACCGTGCCTACGAACTTGTAAACAGCAGGTTTCAAATTAGATGCGTACTTCGATTGTTCTTCGTACAAAATTTAGCGCAAAACACAAGACACTCACAAGAAAGGTGGACAGGACAACGCGCTGTCCTCTCAGGACAGGACAGCGCGTTGTCCTGTCCGCCTTTCTTGTGAGTGTCTTGTGTTTTGCGGTAAATTTTGTACGAAGAATAATGCACCAACTAGCCCAGCAACAAGTGTTACTTGAGTACTTCGATTGTTTTGAAACACTACCCATTCAAATCGGGGAAAGAGAACGCTGATGTCAAGCCGTCACCCTAAAAATATAAACAAACAACATGGCAGCCGCAAAAATACGGGACAGAATTTATATGGTGATCTGCCGTCAGAAGATGAAGCGACTTGCTTAACAGTTTGGGTTCCATTTATCACAAGCGTGTTCAGAGTCGAACGCGGACCGCAGTCAACTCCGAGCAACTGGTTCCCGACAACTTCAAGCTGTTCTTGTGGTGAGACTGGGTCCATTTCTCATGCTTGTTCCGGTTGAAAGGTTGGTAATAAAACGCTAATATAACATTTCTTTCGAGGGCTATAGTGTTCTTATGATTCATTTGGCCTTTAAGTTTTTGTTCTTAGTATCATAAGCCCCCCTTCAAATTGAAATCAGAAATACGTTTAGATCAAAGTGGGATATCACATCCAAAAGAGAACTATTAGCACCATGATGTAAAAAGCACTGGTTGAGAATGGTTTGGTTCGGTAATTGGGGTTTAACGTCCGAAAGCGACTCAGGCTATGAGGGACGCCGCAGTGAAGGGTTCCGGAAATTTCGACCACCTGGGGCTCTTTAACCTATTGAGGATAGACAAAAAGCATCGAGTCATGTTACGCATATGCCTCCTCAGTTGTCGACGGGCATACAATGAGTAGATGAACCAGTTTTATTGCGAAGTGACGGAATCCATATTTAGCGCTTGGGCATTGAAACGGTATGTGTCCCTCTGAAACCACCATTTGGCAATATTTGTGTTCAGTGCACAAAAATGTTCCACCCCCGAGAAGAAAACCATCATTGAAGGTACCGTCTTGGAAATGATAAAACACAGATAGCTTTGAGATGAAGGTTAGACAACCTTGTCTGCTGATTAAGCAACCATTTCTGCAGTGTTCTGAATTTTTTAGAAAAACGAATAATGAAAAGTAATTTACCACCTAATTTGCGCCACCCCTTCACTGCCTCAGTGTATGTGTCTTTGCGCTGTGGCTTACCCCGAATCCAACGCCACCAGCATCGCAAAAACGCCGAACATGCTCTTGACAGCTGCCGTTGTAACATGGCGCTGAAAGGTCGGTAATGAATTTCCTGCAAGGATTTCCGGGGATAGCTTAGACTGGAGTGTGTTCTGCTGTCTGCGGTAAGCAAGAGAGCCCTGAAAAATAGATCGTGAAGTTGTGCGCAGTCATCTAACTTTGTTTCTTCTTTTAATAAGCGCGGCAGACAAAACAATCCCTGAATCCGCTCTTTGAACGAAAACATAAGCGGGGTAATCGATTCCTGAAATCGTTTAAAACGAAGAAAACGTTTTAGAGCAGCGTGACACATAACTGTTAGTAGTTTTATGCAAAAGCTATAAGTACAACAAAAACAAACGCGGCGCATTTTGCCTGTCGTTCATTTCTTTTTCAGTGCGCTGAAACTTCTCCCCATTTTACTTTCTTGCGTCACCTTTCACACACTAGAAGTTTTGGTTTCAGTCTATAATGGTCGACGTCAGAGTTCTCCACTCACCCAACTGGATGGATCTTAGGTTGGAAGATAACTTTGAGGTGAAAATGGGAAAATGATAGCTGTCTCCATTCTGCGCTCTAACAAAAGATTTGGAAGGAAAAATGACATGTTTCAGTTTTGCGGCGTAGTACCTGAAAATTTGGTCAGAAATTAAGACGCGTGAGTAGTTTTCCTTTTTTCCAGCGCATCAGCATTTTGACTGAACTAATTTTTAGTTCGCAGTTTATAGGGGTATAACGCCCCAAAGCGACTCAGGCTATGAGGGACGCTGTAGTGCATGGCTCCGGTCAGCAGGCAGTGAAAATAAGAGAACAGCGCTCCGTGAATAAGGAGCTTTCAAGTCATATTCTTTGGTATCCGCTTTCTTAATGTGTTTTCCTGTGGGCAAGAAAACAATACTTTACGCTCACAGACCCGCCGGCCGTCCGAGCGCAGTAGACTCAGTTTCTTTTCTTGCTCCGAAAAAAAAAACTCCAAATTTTTATGCTATTCCAGCCTACACGTCAGTCTTTGTTCTGGTAATTTGAACTCCTGGCGAAAAGCGTACTGAGGTGTCACAAATAACGTTGGCATTGCTCCGTACCAAGGCAATTTAAGTGTCGCAGATTAAGTGGGCATAGTGTTTCAGTTATTAAGAGTCAAACAGAAATGGTAAGTTGCAAGCGCTAGACCAGGCGCGAGATACAATAAAGTGAATCAGTTCAATGATTCCTAGAACAGCTCTCAGGCTCTGTGCGCTGCCTTCATGCTGCGAATTGCCCGAGTTCAGAACGTGAGGCCGAGCAGGCCAGTAGCATTTAGCGCATTCTTTTATTTTTGTAACCACCTTGTATGAAATGTCCAGGTGACTGTCTTTCTATCTCAGTTGTGGTTTTTGTGTTTTCTTCAGAAACTAGCGTTAATTTCTCATTTTATATATTCTGCATGAAAAATGTAACTGAGAAACGTCACGCCAATAAACGGTCGCTGTCGGCTGGGTGACCAAAGTATTTTCAACCTGCTGTTGTGTAGCTTTTTGTTTGATGTTTCATTTTTGCAACAGGCGTATCTTTTTGCTAAAAATAAAGTATGCAGAGTGATTTACACATTGTTTGCTTTTTCATTTTTTTTTTAAAAACGTAGTGCTGGAGCCATCTTATGGTGGCAAACGGAAAATTCGTTTATGAAACAAAGTCCACATATTAGTTTTTAATATCTTATGCATGTTCTGAAAATTGAGCGCAAGTGGACGGACAGTTTTCAGCTCACGCGATAACGCACACTTTTCATGGCACTGAAGGCACTAAAGCTTCGAACATCCAGGCTTTTTCTTTTGTGACAGATGCAACATAGCGCATTTGGCGCTCGTGCGTTTCTTACCGCACGACTGCAACAAATCAGAACAGAACCTTGTGGTTACCATTCGATCCCTTGTAAGCGTGGCAACCAATGCAATTTTTTATCATGTAACTACGGGAAGTGCCAAACAGACAGCTTCAGTTCGGCCCTAGTCTCGGTTTTCTGACCCAAATTAACTAAGAACATTAAACTGGCTGCCTTAGTAAGGTCCCCCGCAATCGTTTTCTGCCTCTTAAGAGTATAATCCTCATATTTCATCGAAGTTTATCACAGCACACCACTGACACCTCATAAATATTGAAAGCAACCAGGTCGCTGACAGCTGAGATGGAGGGGTAGATAAACCTGTCATTAGAAAACAAAGCGCCGCGTAAGCAGTTGCATTCCCTTGTTTAAATTTAAATCTTGACGCTGACAGGGATTCCAAAAGAAACTCTCGTAAATTTTATTTGAGCTTCTATTGTTTGGGGAGTCGTACGGCGTGCTGAATGGTTAACGTCGTGGATGTATTCGTAAAAGCTATGCTGATGCAAATATCCCAACTGGCGGGCACCCCCCCCCCCCCCCCCCCCCCCTCCCCTCAGGAAAGTGTTGTGGACTGTAGTGGCTCCAGGCTGACCGTAAGATACTTGTCCACGAAGTAAGGTTTGATGTTCTTTGTATATTAGGACACCGAAAACAGCAGTGCTTATCTTTGCCGAGGAAGTAAAAAAAGTGTTTTGTTTTAACTTTGGTGGCATTTCGTCAGTATTTTCTTTACAACATGACACTAAGTTGTTTTTCCACGGCCAAAATGAGCGTCCTGTCAAAGCATATTATGGCATACTGAAATGAAGTAGCATCATAGCCAAGGTTCTCGCCATGGAAGCAGCTCAGTTCTAAAGGGTAGGGAGATGTTCATAAGCAAAAATGCTTTCTGCGTTTGTGAGGTGGTCACCCTAAATACACTCAAGTATTTACGCATAACAGAACCAGCCCACTCACGCGATTCACACTAGCATGACATCGATTAGGTGAGCACCAAGAGAGAATTACAGACTCTAGTGTTTCATAAAAAATGTTTAATGAACTTCACATAATTTAGCGTATCTTAAATGTAGTAAAAATTCAGGGGGCGCTTTGGCTTTCTAAAGTGCTGCAAGGCGAAAGCGTTTCCTGGCCACTGTTTGTTTTTATTTACTTTTTTATTTTTCTTATTTTGCTTTTATTTATTTTGTTGCTCCTTTTCTTAATTTTATTGTTTTTTATATTTATTTTGTTTTTATTTTTGTTTATTTTCTTATCTTTGTTTTTATTTCCCTTTTCTTGACTTTACTCCTTTTATTTTATTTATGAAGCCCATGCATTCACTAGATGCGCCTTTATTCATGCTCGAACCTTGATCGTTTTAAGCAGTGACGCCGAAAGGCGGACGAATCTGCCGACGCGTCTGTCGACACGGCTGCTGACGCGCCTGTCGACACTCCTGCCGACGCGTCTGTCGACACTCCTGCCGACGCGTCTGTCGACACTCCTGCCGACGCGTCTGCTAACGACAGTATGAGGCATTAAAGGCTTTCGCCTTAAAAAGGGATGCCGTTCAACCCGCACATCTCTCTATTTCGGATTCCCTCAGTCACACCGGACGTGTTCCTTCACCAGCCGCCGCGCTACAAATTAAATACCCATTTTGTTGCCAGTAGAAAACAGGACACATTTAAGTCGCAGTCGGAGGCAAGCCAGAAAGGGGGGGGGGGGGGGAATCAATTTTGCCGCTAAGATGGCTTAAATTTTTGCGAGCTGTTTTCGGCGGCTGTCAATGCGGTAATGGCCGTCTCCGCGATGTAACCAGAAACTTGTTCGCATTACGCATACAGCGCTTTCCTCCCGTGACCTTCTACACTAAGTGACGGTAGAGGTACAAACCCGGAGCTGGCTGTCATCGAGCTTGCTGGAGCTCGCTTTAGTAGCTGCGTTGATTTTTTTTTTGTTTTTGGGAGCACTGTTGCACGCATGGGTGGCGGAGGTACTTCAGGCAATGTGTACTTCCTCGCTTTTCGTTGCAAAACTTGACGAGCACGCGCTACTCAGAGGAGATATGCGTCCAACCATTTCCATAAAGGAGGCACACATCATTGCCGCCTGGAGGTCGAGACCGTTTTTTTCGCTCCAAATGCCTCTTCAGCGCTTCATGACCAGTTTTAGGCTCGCCGAATAAACGCTCCGCATGCGTCCTTTTTCGTGTTTAGTTACAAACAGGGTCTTTTGTGCTCAGAGTCGTCATTTGTACGTGCTTTTCACGTCATAGGTTCTCTCCGCCTAATGTTCAATTTCTATTCCATGTTCTTTTACTTTTTCCTTTCCCGCTTGTTCAGTAAGCACCCTGAGCTCACGCCCGTTAGCCGTCACGAATTCCTCGAATGTAAATAAGTTTTGTCAGCATTAGAGCAGCGCATTTTGTGCGCTCCAATGATAGCCATTATCCAACGCGCTAAAATGACATGGAATTTTCTGACCCCTGAAGAAATATAGCTACCAAGCGACACTGTTTGCAACTCGCGACAGAAAATCTGGAAATGATGTCACAGACAGCCTCGTCGAACGCCTTTAGCCAAGACAGAACATAAAACTGAATGAATTGGATCGAAAAAAACACGCTGCGGCTGCCGTATAACTAATGCGAGGATAAGTGAACTCAAATAACTTTAACAACGTTAAATTATTTAAGGCTTTTTTATTACGTACACTTCGCCTCTGTCTTCCAAGGAGAAAGAAATAATGTGAGGTCTCGTGCATTTTAGTCCTCTCGGAATGCCATTGAACTTTCGCTGGTCCACCTCACTATGCTTCGTACGACGAGCCACGGAGGCCTTCGACCCCATGCGTTCGTGTTGAAAGGAACGTCTCCGAGGTGAATGCATAATCTATTAGAACGCATCCAAAGCTGCTCGCCTATAGAAATGGCACGTAATAAGGAGGCGCAGGTGGCACTCGATTTGCTGAAGCAGCCATACGCTGATTTTTTTTGCGCTTCACCTGCACGCCATCGGCTTCCCCTCTCTTACACCTGGCAACGGGATGGCGCAGAGAAAAACAATGAATTATCGATAAAAAGTTTTTTAGGGACACTAAAAGCGTTAAAAGAACCCAATCGAGGAAATATTTAATATCTGCATTAGCTAAGGTCAGCCTCAGAGTAAAGCTTCACACGAACTGCATGTGCCGGTTAGACCTCGTGAGATAGTGCTTTTGGACTAAAGCCCTCCCAAAATGTGCGTCTGTAGTATGCGGTATGTACAGTCTTGGTCGAAAGTCTTAAGGCCAAAGGTCTTTCGCTTCACCCGCATAATAGAGCCATTAGGGCACTATTAAAGATCGAAAGACCTTGAAATGTTAGCAGAAAGTTGCTTTTTGCGGTAGAAAAGCTTCCTGCTTGACTTCGGTTTTGAATGATTCGCTACACGAAGCATTCTATGAACATTCATTTCACTGCAGCTGAATGCTGTGGCCTTAAGACTTTTGACCTAGACTGTACGTACATTTCAACGCCTCCAAACAACAAGTGGGCTATGAGGCATGCAACAAGCGCTTCTGGCTAAGAGGGCCACTCCTCAACCCAAACTGTACGGCTTTGTAGGAACGCTTGCATGGCACTGCGATTACCGGTACTCACTGAAAGCCCTGAATGAACGATGCTCTTTCATTGATGCAGAATACGTATATAATAATGCACTTTTCACGTAATGCGAATTTGAGTCGCAAAAAAAACAGGAATTTCATTCACTCTACCTTATTACGTCACATGAGGTAAGATAGGTCATGACGTGCCAGCTCGATTGCCCTTATTCCTTATAGAGAAAAGATTTTCTCTGATGAACACCAAAGGCGTACGTAGGAGAAGCCATCTTTCAGAGACTGAAGCAACCCGGCGTTGTTTTAGTAGCCGCTTGTGTTCATGCTGCGGTTTCGTAAAGAGGGAATCCCAGGTGTACAGCTGGTGCAAAACACCAGCTGACTCCGCATTACTTAAGGATTCCTGCACTTCGGGAACTTAGTTTGACGAGAATGAGCGTCACGGTACGATACAATCCTGCTATGTTACTTCAAAACCTTGGCAACGCCACAGAACCCGAGGATCTTGAGGTTACATTTCATCGCCGAATATTTTGTGCGCAAACTTTTGGGATGTAGTGTGGAGCCGCCCACTTCATCAGCGAGGCAACTGAGATTGCCATAGCGGATCTCTTAACCACTCGCTAATGCCATGAAGTGTGATGCAGGTTGAGCTTGCCTGGTTTGCACTTCTATGTGAATTTGGTATTATCATGAAAGTACCAAGCGTATATAAGAACGAACTGTGAAGGGGCCTTGAGGATCTGCATTTTCGGAGGAGCTGTCACTTAAGCGGGAGTAACTCATAACTGGGAAAGTCGTCAGTTCACATACTGTGCCACTCTGAGCTTATGACATGCTCTTATAACTGAGGTACGTCATTTGGTGCGCACGCGTTGTACCTAGAGTCTTTATGAAGGAACATAAAGGGTTATCCCTTTGGAGGCCAACAGGACACAAGTGTCCCACTTGCTTCAAGCGCCGGCAAACCGAGAACGGTGCACACATGTACCATATTTCTGCACGCTGACAAACTCCTAACTCTCAAACAAACTGCAGCATTTTTTTTTTCGCCAACAAGCATTATTGGTGCTCTGAATGTTTCTACACACGCCCCTGGGTATTTTCACGTGCCGCATTTTTGGCGTGAAAAAAGATATTGAGGAAGCTTTTCAGCTTCTGAGACTTTCGCACAATTTCCTGATAATAGTCCTTGAAACTGATTACAGTTCTAAAAAAGAATTTTCGTATACGTCGAAAGGACAAGGGTAAGAATACGTACCACATTTGAGGTCTCGTTTTATATCAGTGGTATAAGTTGCCTTTAAGTACGATGCTTCTGTGGCAGCTGTACAGTTTTCCTCAGTAGCCGTATGGCTGCACTGCGGTAGATGTGAGTGAGTAATTACTCACTTTTTTTCAAATCTACTCCACCTTGAAGGATTTCCCTAAACACTTCGTCGCCACTTAGCCAAATCGAAGTTATCAATCAATCGGCTCTCTCACTACCATATGGCAGCGGTCCCAGTTAGCTCAGCTAGTTGAGAGACTTCTCGGGTGAAGTGGTGGTCCAGGGTTCGAAACACGAACTAGGACGGATTCTTATTTAATTAATAGTTTCTGGGATGCTGTATAGCTTTCAATTGTATCGTATGTCTGCACTTGAGTATGCAGAGTCGCCGTGAAAAGTAAATGGAAGGCGACTTTGTCAAAAAATTTAATTTCTTTAAATCTAAAGCGTAATGGTCTATGTTTGTTGGTGCACAGTGCAGTTCGCACAGTCACAATTAGTCTGCACATATGTATTCAAAGATGCATGAATTGAGCGGGCAACGATTAAATTTTTCTGTTAATATTGCCTTCCATTTACTTTTGACGGCACCTGTACAGTCGTCAGCACGCTGAACACGAACGCTCGTTTGAGCGTCCTCCACAAATATTACAGCCCTTGAGAGATGGGCGCTGAATCTCAGACCATGCTGATCGGTGTGTTTGCGGCGATTGGAGACAGCTTGTGCCCTGCTTATAGCCTAAAATTGACTTAGACCCAGCGGTCGACCCCCAGCGCCGCTAAAGTCAGTGGAAGACGCGCGCTCGAGCGTTCATGTTAAGCGTGCTGACGGTGGTACAAATGAGTAATTACTCCCTTAAGCTTGTTGTAAACGTATCCTAATCTTTCTACTAAACCAGTCGTCTATGCTGTTTTAAGTGATGTCATTCAATTTGTTGAGTAATTCTCACGGTAACTTTACCATTTGTATGCATATCGTACGTAATAAAATATTGACCTTCCGCAACGAAGAAAACAGGAAGTGGACGTGAAAGAGCCAAAATGATGAGACAAAAATGGCATAGGCTTCATACTGTGCTCTCACCCTGGCATTGTGCAGGATGTGGAGGTCCTCGGAAAGGTGCGCTGCAGCGACCACATAATGGTACGGTTTTGAATTAGCTGATACTTGAAGAGAAAATGGCAGAAACTAGTCAAGCGGAAGCCCATCAGCAGTTTATCTGTGGAAGACGATCTTAATGTTCAAACAATGAACGATGCTCTCGCAGCTATCATTCCGGAGTGCGAAGTAGAAGTAGTCGGTAGGATGGTTCGCCGGGACACGGGCAAGATATCTCAGGGGAAGAAAAATTTGATTAAGAAACGCCAAAGCATGAAAGCGTCCAACCCTACAGACAAAATAGGCAGCAAAGCTATCAAAATGAATAAACGAGCTCAGGGTAGCCGACACAAGGAAGTTTGATCAGGAGAAAATCGACCGTGCTCTAGAGATCGGAGGTGAAGTGCCGAAGAGGAAACCAAGAATAATTAAAAACCAGATGTATGCTTTGGAAGACAGAGGGCAATGTAATTAGCACAATGAATATTATAGTTAAAGTAGCAGGAAGGTTCTACACATATCGATTCAGTAGCCAATGCGGTCAGAACGTTAATGACAGAGGCAGTAGCTCACAGCAATGGGACCTTACACTTCAATCATCGAGATGATAAAGCAGGCTTTGGTCAAGGGTACGTGATAATAGACCATATTCACACCACCCTTCACATGATAGAGAAATGCGCAAGATATAACCAACCCCCATATATAGCCTTCATTGATTACGAGGATGCATTTGACAAGAAGGAAACCTCAGCGGTCATGCAGGCATTGCGGAATCAGGGGGCAGAAGGGAGAGGAATGTATCTATAAATTGGTGTCAGAAAAACTAATAGCCGACAACTCAGGAACAATGGGAGATTGTACGATAATAGAAATAAGAGACAACAAGAAGAGAAAATAGGAAGAACATTTCCACAGTGAGTGGCTACAATAATCGAAGTACTGCTGTAACAAGATTCCACCGGCTCCATCTGCTATCATCTTCAGTGCAGCGAGGGTCTGCATAACCTAGTTAAAAAGGCACAAGATGTGAGCAAAAACTGTATATTCTCTCATGCGCCTTGTTTTTCTTTGCTTGAGAGATAGTTGCATTAAACGCCTGTTATAAGGAGCTTCGATTTATATTTCCCATTCTGTAACGTTCGAACAGCCCTACTTTGTGACGCTATGTTGAGCTTTTAGACAGAACGAAGAGCAATCAGAGATGAGTTGCTTTGCCACTGAAAGGTAAAATGCTCAGACTTCGAACGCAGAACATAAATGAACGCAAAATCAAATAGCACTCGTAATC